>NC_041054.1:30999548-31102513 GCF_900634775.1 Gouania willdenowi | reverse complement strand
AAAGATGGAAATCCTGGTTTTAATCACTAATAAAATGATTCAAAGTGACCAAAAATGGTGGAAAAGGAGATGAAATGAGATTTTTAAAAAACACAGAAATTGGTTAAAAGTTGCAAATTAGAGTGGATAAAAACAGACAGAAAAAGTGTTCAAAGTTGAACCATTATATTGGGATAATTAGTTTAAACTGGTAAATAATGGGCATGACAAATGGTGAATGTGGTTAAATTGGTAAAAAATAAGCATGAAATATGGTGAAAAGAGGTTAAAAGTGATAATAATGGGTCAACATATGTGACATTAGGTGTAAAAGTGGTAGAAATGGTTTATAAGTGATGAACATGTCTGGAAAGTGGAAAAAATGTGCAGAAAAGTCATTGAAATGTGATGTAGAAGTGTCAGAAATGGGAGAAATGAGGCAAAAATACAGTAAAAGTAGCAAAAATATAGCAAGAAAAAGTGTTGAAAATAGGTTAAAATATGGTGAGTTATGTGTAGTTGCAGAAAAGGGTAAAAATAAGCAAAAATAGGCCAAGGTTGAGAACCCTTGCTCTACATGCACTGTACTCAGAGTGAAACGTACGAACATTCACTTACTTTACACTTTTGCTCGATCAGTCCGGTGCATTTCCTGAAACAATGTTGCTGCAGTGGACAGTGAAGAAAGAAATAGATGGTCTTAAAACTAATCTTAAAATTTAACTAAAAACTAGTCTTAAAACTTAACTAAAAACTGATCCTAACTTTAAACATCAGTGATGAAGAACTCTTTGGTCATCAGGACTTTAAACACAACTTAAACACATCTTTACCACGTTAGTTGCAAAGTAACAGATTACAAGTACTCACGTTACTGTAATTGAGTTGCTTACATATTATATTATATTATATTATATTATATTATATTATGTTGTTACCCACATTTGGCATGCTTTAGAGTACATAAATGTATCTATACTTAGAGCCTGAGAAGGTTTTTTTTTTGTTTTTTTAATTGAAATAATTGGTGTTATTTTATTTAAAAAGTAATTGTACATTTTGACAAACCTTTTATTTTATACAGATGTCTTTGTGTAAAATAAATTAAGTTCCAATTGTGGGAGATTTGGTCTTTTTCTTTTTATATATGAGATATTTACTGTGTGCACGGGAACCGTACCAAGATTAACTTTTATTTTGAGTACTATTTAATTAAGATACTTTTTACTTGTACTTCAGTATTTCATGTATGACTTACTTGTACTTGTATTTGAGGACAATTTCAATCAAATAACAGTACTTCTACTTGAGTAGAATATATCAGTACTCTTTACACTTCTGCACCAAAGGTGTCTGAGTTTGTCCTGCACACATTGTTTCAGTCGAGCACCAAACCACTCAGAGCCTAGCTGCTCACTAGCTGCTCACTAGCTGCTCACTAGCTGCTCACTAGCTGCTCACTAGCTGCTCACTAGCTGCTGCTCAGTAGCCGCTGCTCACTAGCTGCTCAGTAGCTGCTCAGTAGCTGCTCACTAGCTGCTCAGTAGCTGCTCAGTAGCTGCTGCTCAGTAGCCGCTGCTCACTAGCTGCTCAGTAGCTGCTCACGAGCTGCTCAGTAGCTGCTGCTCAGTAGCCACTGCTCAGTAGCCGCTGCTCACTAGCTGCTCAGTAGCTGCTCACTAGCTGCTGCTCAGTAGCCACTGCTCACTAGCTGCTCAGTAGCTGCTCAGTAGCCGCTGCTCAGTAGCCGCTGCTCACTCGCTGCTCAGTAGCTGCTCAGTAGCCGCTGCTCACTAGCTGCTCACTAGCTGCTTACTAGCTGCTCAGTAGCTTCAGTGCTAATGGCTAACCCTGGATTTCCACTGGATCCGTAACGCCTCCACTACGTAACTCCAGCAATCCCCACCGCCTCCGATTTTGCTGCGTATCTGTTGCAGCAAGAACTCAGAAGATCCCGCGAATTCACGTATTATTGCGCATTATACTGTATATTGTACATAAGATTAAACATGGATAAGTGCAATATTTATATGTGACACACAGAAAAATAAATAAACTCATTAATAAATGATTTTTAAAGTACTTGGATCGAGTAAAACGTGGTATCAACTGAAAGGTCTGGTTCCCTCGAGTCCAAATGTGTGCTTGGTTTTTGGGTAAAATCCAAATTGCGGCCGCTAGAGCCGAAACGCACAATGCACGGGCCGAAAATGCTATTGATTCCTCATTTTGTAAAAAATGTGGTATCAGCGGACAGGTTTGATCTCCCCAATACCGAATAAGAGCTCAGTTTTGGGCTACAGTCTGAAATGGTCCCATCGGAGGCCCCGGAACGTGGTTGCTTTCCTCTGCCAGGGGTAACCTTAGTCACATCCATTGACTGATTCATTGACTGAATTACGATCTTCCTTGAACACTGAGTATTTTACTTTGAAAATAATCCAGATATTGTATTCTGTCTATGCACTACTTCCTGTTCTGCACAGGCTTATTTTTCTTAAATCACTGCAGCACAGCTCCAGCATCCAGCAAAATAGAAGCTTTGCGTATCTGCTGCAGAGGGCTCAAGCATGACTCAGCAGTTACGTAGCAGTGTTCGGAAGCAGTTACGTAGCAGTTTCGGATACGGTGGAAATTGGGGGTCAGAGTCAGAGCAGCACCATGTGATCTACGCTGGTTTGTAAAGCACGTACCACAGCGTGGAGCTCCAGGCGGCGACAGTGTTCACAGTGGTAGGAGTCCTGACGGTACGGCAGGTGTTTGGACATCAGACCCAGGGCGGCCGTGGTGAACGCTGCACTGATGAGGTGAAGCACCAGCACAAACTTCACCTGCAGCAGCACACGTGCAGCAAGCGGTCAGACTACAGTCAGCTGATCACGCTCACATGGGTCATACCACGCACTTCAGTTAAAAACATTCTGTCAGACACGGAGTCAAGCTAAACTGACTTCACGTGAAGGATTTACATTCACAGGTGGTGAAATAACCCAAAGTTGGGGTCCAAAATAAAAATGAAGTCAAATAAAGAAAAATAGTTTTATATCCCAATAAAGAATAACCTTTTATTACAAATTTCCCACATGCAGTTATGAGTTTGTTTAATAAAACATCGCTAACATTAGCCATTTGTGCTGAAAACTAACACAGCTATGTTAGCATCTGTCGCTTTAAACAAGACTCAGCTCTACTGGCTACCATGGTAACCATGACTGAGATGAAGACGAACTCACCCAGAACATGGTGGGCCTCCTCCCACTGTGGACCAGCACGGAGCCCGACAGCGTCACCTGCAGGTCACAAACACATCATTGACTCCTGTTATTATTATCATCATCATTATTGTTACTATTATCATCATTATCATTATTATCAATATTGTTATTATTATCATTATTATTATCGTTGTCGTTATTATTGTTGTTGTTGTTGTTGTTGTTGTTGTTGTTGTTGTTGTTGTTGTTGTTGTTGTTGTTGTTGTGGTTGTTGTTGTTGTTGTTGTTGTTGTTGTTGTTGTGGTTGTTGTTGTTGTTGTTGTTGTTGTTGTTGTTGTTGTTGTGGTTGTTGTTGTTGTTGTTACCTGCAGCACCACGATTAGGAACAGAGCCACGTCCCCAGTGAAGTGGACCTCGTGGATCTGGAGCACTGAGGAACTGAGGCAGAGGATCAGCGCTCCAATCACGATCTGGATGGCCTGGGGGGGGGGGGGGGGGGGGGGGGGGGGGGTGCACAGGGAGAGTGAGTCTGTGTGTGCAGAGGTCACACACTGAGCCACACTCACACACTCACCCCCAGAGTCTTGGGCTCCATCTTCAGGTGGGACTGCAGCTGGACTGCAGTGAGCGTGCCCACTGCAGTCCTGGGGTCTTTGTCATCAGGAGCCATTGTTCTGAGGAGGAGGGGGAGGAGCCAATCAAAGATCAAAGCATGAAGGACAAGAGCAGCTGAGCCTTTTATATACACACTAACAGACAACCATTCATATGAATGATCAGCCAATCACATCAATCAGCCAATTGTGGGCGTGTGGCCATTATAATGCATTTTGATTTGTCTTCTGTTCTTTATTTGCACGTGTTATATTGTTTGTCAATTTTATTAGTTTGCCGTGATTTACTGCAGTTCTGTTGCATGTTTTTGTTGGCTGTGTTTTAGTTGAAAACCTTTTTTTTTTAGTTAATTATGCCAACCCACTACCTTTTGGACAATTGCTGGCGTTCAGAGCAGCTGTGGAGCGGTGGAGCCCCCTTTCGGCGGCTGACCATCAACAGAGGGACCTCTTGCACCGCGGAAGAGCCCCCTGTCGGTGGGACAGTGCCATACCCCCCAGAACGAGCGTACTCCACACGTTCCAGGGGACAAAGTGACAAAAGGAGAACTGCCACTCCCGACCAGGAGGGGCAGTGATGGGTACAGTGAGCAGGCCTGGGTACGGAGACACACATCAAATATCTCCTCCATTATCGCTGGGTCCTGGGACAGTGAAATCCTCACAAAGTTCTGCCTGATAGGTGGTGAGGAGGGAGAGGACATTCATGGCCCTGATCGAGAGGGTAACTAAGTCCTACAGGACAGGTCTGACTGGAGACGGTCCGATTTTGATGGCAGCATTGGTCTCCATGGAGACACGGCAGGCTGACGTGGGAGTAGGTGCGTCACTACAAAGTGGCTCCACCGGCAGCATCCTGAGCAGTCGGTGATGGAGGCATCTGCTACCGGGGTCCGTGGCTACCCCAGGGATGCGCTACTTCGATGAGCAGCTCAGGGAAGACAGGAAGGATTTGCCTCGGTGCGCCCCTGGAAACGGGCAGCTTCTTCCGCTCATAGCGGGACTTGGTGGTTTCAGTCACAATGACGGCCTAGGAATGGCCAGCTGTGTGGCAGCACGTTTACAAACGTCCATCATGTCCAGTTTTGGAGGATGGGAGACGGGCGTCGAGCCCTCCATCTCCTCCTGAGAGGCGGCGAAGGAGGCCGACAGCCCGTCCCGAGCCAGGGCGACGAACAGCTTGTTCTCATCGTCCGCACTCGATATGAGTGGGTTGGAAGAGTCCTCAAACTTTCCACAGTCTCTCACGAGGACATCCTCGTCAAGTGGGGAGATATTCCCCAGGTTCAGCTGAGAGCCCTGAGCAGCAGCAGCATCCAGAGGAGTTACCTTTTCCCAGTCCACCGTGGCAGGAACGCCGGTGCTAGCGAGAATGCGTTTAAACGTGAGCCGTAATGTCCAAGACGTCATGGACAGCATTGTGTTTCCAAAAGCATCTGGGTCGCTGAAGTTCGGAAGCTCGGATACAGCAGTTTGGAGCTGAAGCCGGGCCGCACACTGCAGTGAGGACCCAGGAGGGAGACCAACGTGTGGCAGCTAGCACCTCAATGCTAATATGTAGCAGCTAACACCTCAATCAATGTTAAACATATAGCAGCTAGCACCTCAATGCTAACATGTAGCAGCTAGCACTTCACTGCTAGCGGGTTGCAGCTAGCACCTCAATACTAATATGTAGCAGCTAGTACCTCAATGTTAACATGAAGCAGCTAGCATCTCAATGCTAAACATGTAGCAGCTAGCACCTCAATGCTAACCATCTAGCAGCTAGCACCTAAATGCCCCCATGTAGCAGCTAGTACCTCAATGCTAATATATAGCAGCTAACACCTCAATGCTAACATGTAGCAGCTAGCACCTCAATGCTAAACATGTAGCAGCTAGCACCTCAATGCTAACATGTAACAGCTAACATCTCAATGCTAACATGTAGCAGCTAACACCTCAATGCAAACATGTAGCAGCTAGCACCTAAATGCTAAACATGTAGCAGCTAGCACATCAATGCTAAACATGTAGCAGCTAGCACATCAATGCTAAACATGTAACAGCTAGCACCTCAATGCTAACATGTAGCAGCTAACACCTCAATGCTAACATATAGCAGCTAACACCTCAGTGCTAACATGTAGCAGCTAGCACCTAAATGCTAACATGTAACAGCTAGCACCTCAATGCTAACATGTACCAGCTAGCACCTTAATGCTAACATGTAGCAGCTAACACCTCAATGCTAACATGTAACAGCTAGCACCTCAATGCTAACATGTAGCAGCTAGCACCTCAATGCTAACATGTAGCAGCTAGCACCTCAATGCAAACATGTAGCAGCTAGCACCTCAATGCGAGCATGTAGCAGCTAGCATCTCAATGCTAAACATGTAGCAGCTAGCACCTCAATGCAAACATGTAGCAGCTAGCACCTCAATGCGAGCATGTAGCAGCTAGCATCTCAATGCTAACATATAGCAGCCAGCACCTCAATGCTAACATGTAGCAGCTAACAGGGACAATGGTCCTAGTGGAGCAGACAGTGTCTCCAATCCACACTGACACTCAGACAGGGTTCAGAACCAATAATAAATCCATGAGTGACAAATGAACAAAGTCAGTGATAAATGATTGTAGTGACAGTCGACCACTCTGTGGTAGAGGATGTGGGCGGGGCTAGAAGCGCTGCTACAGATAGCATCGTCTGACCCAACTTATCAACTGTTATGTAGAAAAACTATTTCAGACTAAATTCATCATCTTCATCAGTTGTTCTGTTTATTTCATGATATCAACAGATATTATAAATATTTTACACTGTTCAGTTTATATTTCTCTGGAATAAGTGATGTTTTTATTTTAATACAAAAACACATTTGTTTTATAAAGTTTACTAAAAATCCAGAAAAGCATGAATATATTTCAGTTAAATATAAGTTAGTGTTTTGTGAATAATGTAATCATAATATTATTTATTAATATTACACATTATGTTATCACTCAGTGATGGAAATAATAAACATTAATTAGTTGTTAAAGATCATTTATTGTTTTCATTGATTCAGTCATAAACCAACATATATTTAAACTTAAATGTTACTTCTAGTGAGAAATATTGAAGGTTTGATGGAAGATGAACTACATGAAGAACAATGAATCACACACACACACACACACACACACACACACACACACACACACACACACACACACACACACACACACACACACACACACACACACACACACACACACACACACACACACACACACACACACACACACACACACACACACATCTTTGGTCCTCTTGCGTTTTTATTGATCAGCAATAGTAAATGCAATACTTCATTATTACTTTACGACGTTATTAATACAATCCCCCCCCCCCCCCCCCACCCCCCCCCCCCCCCACACACACACAATAAGCTCTCTCTATGTCTGTGTGTGTGTATATGTGTGTGTGTGTGTATGTGTGTGTGTGTCCTCCAGCTCTGCAGCATCCTGCGGGCCTTCACAGAGACATGATGAGGACATGAGGACAGGTGACACCCCCCCCCCCTTGTGTCTGTCCTAAGCCCCCCCTGTATAAACTAAAGGTGACCCCCCCCCAGCAGCAGCTCCTACCTGGGTGGGGCGGTGTCCCGGGTCCTGGTGCAGTCTCTAACTCCTCTGCAGTCAAACAGGCTGTGGGACAGTCAGCAGGGGGCGCCAAAACCATGACGTCAGAGCCGTGACGCTCCGCACAGAGCGTGTGTTTTTAAAGGTAAACAGCAGCTTTAGTTGTTTATTTCACTTCTACACAAACCTCACTGATTGGTTGGATTAAAGCAGTGATTCCCAAACTTTCCAGTCCCGAACCCTGAAGCCACGCCCCCTTTAAACCAATTTTTACCTATTTTCATTTTGCAAATTTTTGTATCCAATTTTTTGCCTCTTTTCAAAAGGTTCTGACACTTTTTTCAGACTTTAGCTTCTTTTGTCAATAAACATATATTTTTTTCCTATTTTTGTCCATTATCGCAAGTTCATTTTGACACTTTTATCCAATTATTGTCCTTTCTTGATTTATTTTGGCCATTTTTCATCCAAGTAAGCTAACTTTTGCCAAATAAATACCATTAATTTCCTTTTTTTCCTACATTTAGCCTCTTCTTGTTCCACATTTTTGCTTTTATTCACTATTGTTTGCCACATTTTGCTCATTAAAGCTATCCTTTGCTATTACATACCACCTGGTTCCTCATTATTTACCCATTTTTTTGGTCACTCTTGACTCATTTTAGTCTTTTTCACTCCTTTCTTTCCATGTTTTTGCTATTTTTTTCCACCTCTTGCCATGTCAGCCTCCACTCGTTCCTCAAAAATCAAAAACAAGGTAGCAGACCGGATGGGCCCACTTTGGGTCGATGACCGGTATGCCAGAGGGCCAGCGCACCCAGATTGAAACACTTTCCTAATGTTAGATTCTATTCACACGTCTGTGTTAATGCGTTTCAGGAGAACCAGTCTGTGTTCTCCTCTCCCTCTCTAATCCAAACTTACTGTATTTCATCAAACATAACTTTATATTTTGTCTTTGTTGTGTTTCCATGGTGATGATAGAGTAGATCTGTGTTTCCTCAGCTGCTTTCACGCCAACATCTAATGTTTCTCCACAGGTCACAAACATCTGCTCATCTGTTCATCATTGCACAACACAGTCACATCCATGTTTACTGAGGAAGAAAAATAACAAGAACAAGAGGAAAAATAAGAAAAGGAGGAAGAAAAAGAAAAAAAAAGAGCAAAAAGAGGAAGAAAAAGAGGAAGAGGAGAAGGAGGGAAAAAGCATAAAAAGAAGAAAAAGAAAAAGTGGAAGAAGAGGAGAAAAGAAGAAAAAGAGGAAGATGAAAAAAAAAAAGTGTAAAAGAAATAATCAAACAGAAGATGAAGCTTCACATGATGAAACATTAAAACTCATTCACTCTTTATAAATACATTATACTGTGATACTGAGGAGAAAGTAGATACTGTCCAAACAGGAAGTCACATGACCTGATGAGGAAGTGTCTCACCTCATGTTGAACATCAAGTGGATAAATGTCACTAGTTCACTCACACTTTATTAATCCACAGGAAACCATGATGACTTTTGAATGAATCATTACACATATTCTTTACAGTTCAATGACCTTACATAAGGACAGACCTGTGATGACATCATTGCTGTGATGTCATCAATGCTGTAGTTACATCATTAAAATAAACACATGTTCACACCCTGACATTCATCCTGTCATCGTTACACAGTCACTCACTGATGAAGGCACAGAGTCACTATGACATCACTGATGATGTCACAGATCAAAGGAAAAGCTGTGGCTCCTCCCACCTGCTCTCAGACACCCACAATGCAGTGGGAGTGCAGCCCTTTGGCCCCGCCCAACAAAAAAACAGCTGTTAGCTCTCAGGATGATGCAACAGCATCGCACTCTTAGGTAGACACACGCCCCCAGGTCATGGACACCTCAGTGGACACGCCTCCAGGTCCTGGTCCCACGCCGCCCGTCCAGCAGCAAGACAATAAATCAAAGAGGTTTGGAGATGAAGGCACACAGTGGAAACTGGGGGTGGGGCTTCACTGCAGCGCTAACACTGCTAACAATGCAGCGCTAACACTGCTAACGCTAATAGTGCTAACACTGCAGCGCTAACTAATATTGCAGCACCAACTCTGCTAATGCTAACACTGCAGCACGAACACTAACATTGCAGCACTAACACTCCTAACGCTAATGGTGCTGAAGCTAACATTGCAGCGCTAACGCCAACACTGCAGCGCTAACGCTAATAATGCTGATGCTAAAACTCTAACGCTAATACTGTTAGCACTAACACTGCTAATGCTACCACTGCAGCGCTAACAATGCTAACGCTAACACTGGTAATGCTAACACTGCTAACGCTAACACTGATAATGCGAACACTGCTAATGGTAACACTGCACTGCTAACACTGCAGCTTTAACACTGCTAATGCTAACACTGCTAACAATGCTAAGGTGAGTGAGACGATCACTCTGACGTCTGTTCATTGCTCTTGTTGGATTACAACCAATGACTAATGGCTTCTGACAGGGGGCGGGGCTTCACTGAAGCCGCCTCCAGACTCTCCTCATTGGCTCAGAGCATTGGTTGGCTAAGTTTCTCTGATTGGACGGTTCAGATGGGCGTGTTTGGTAGGTGTCCATTGGAGCCTGTCAGGGTTCCGTTACACGTGAATCCACTGGTGTTTGCTGCAGCATGAAGTGACGCCGTGTGTTTGAAGAGCGAGTTCCCCCCTAAAGCCTCCACAGACGTCCTCCTCTCAGACGGCGTCCTCCTGTTGGGTGTCCCACCCTGAGGAGCGGTCCTGCTGGAACAGGGCGGTGTGATGGCGTAGAGCAGTAAGGTGGCGAGCAGACTGAGGCAGAGAACCAATAGGACGCTCACAGCCAGAAGCTCCTTCAGGTAACAACCACCTCCTGATGAACCTGCAGGTTCTCCTTCTCTGAGGTGCGTGTCCTCTGGTCGGGGCGTGTCTGTGGGTGGGCTGAGGGGCGTGTCCTTCTGTCTGGTGGTGAACTGAGGGTCTCTGATTGACAGGGTGGGCATGTTCATGCTGGACCTGGGTCCTGGTCCTGGTCTGGCCCTACTGCTGGTCTGAGTAGACTCTGGTGGTCCTGGTGGACTCTGGAGCAGAGGGCTGCTCCTCTGCTTCACCTGGTAGATGGCCATGGTCTGTTGGTAGCCGTTCTCCTCAGACAGACACAGGTAGTGGCCCAGGGTGGCAGGCGTGGCCACGAAGCTCAGAGCTCCGCCCTCCAGGTGCAAGTACAGGTCCGAGGACAGACGGCTGTTAGGACGCTCCCACACCTGACGGGACAGACGGGATGCCACAGGACACTGGAGACGCACCACCTGGTTGAGGGACACCGACACCAGCTCACCTGGAGGACACGACACTGACACACACACACCATAGATAAGGTCAACATTTATAAGTGAAATATGATCCTATCCAGGGTGTAGCGCTGCCTAGCGCCTGAAGAAAGCTGGAGATAGGCACCAGCAGACCCCCACCACCCTGAAAAGGAGCAAGAGCTGCAGAAAGTGGATGGAAATAATAATCTGCCTTCAACACACAGTATCTCTAGTCAAATCCTGCCTCACATCTCTTCTCCTGGAAACCATCAACTCATTGTCCCACCACCTTCAACACCCACACTTCAAAAACCTGGACTTGACCATGAAAACAACTTCTGTCCCATCTCAAACAACCCAATTATTTCAAAAATCCTTGAGCAATGTGTTGCCCATCAGCAGAAACAACATCTTCTTTGAGTCATGGATTCCCACCCATCACACTGAAACAGCTCTGATCAAAGTCACTAATAACCTACTGGCCTCAGACTTTGGATCCCTCTCCAAATAATAATAATAATAATAATAATGCATCAGTTTTATATAGCGCTTTATCATAGACACTCAAAGTCGCTTTACAGAATTAAGGCATTATTCTTTCACTCCACACTTAGTGGTGGTAAGCTACTATTGTAGCCACAGCTGCCCTGGGGCAGACTGACGGAAGCGAGGCTGCCATAGTGCGCCATCGGCCCCTCCGACCACCATCAACACTCACTCAAACACTACATTCATACATACAAACTCCTCCTCCTTCTTCACCTCAGCTCCGCCTTCAACACCATCGACCACTTGATCCTTCTTCACCGTCTACAGAACCTCATCGGCATCACGGGGTCAGCTCTCTCTATGTTCTCTTCCTACCTTACCAACGTTTCCAATACATCTCCAGAAACAAATGCACATCCCACACCCACCCAGTAACTTATGGAGTCCCCCAAGGCTCGGTGCTTGGTCTCCTCCTCTTTATTCTTTACATCCTACCCCTTGGAAATATCATTCGCTGCCAAGGACTCAAATTTCACTGCTACTCCGACAACCCTCAACTCTACCTTTCCACGAAAACATTCACCCCTGGCCCAGTCTCCACCCGTACAAGCTGCCTCTATGAAATAAAATCATGGCTGACCACCAACTTCCTTAAAAATCATCATAATTGGTCCTAAATCCCTCCTCCACTCCGCTCAGGATTTCACATTTGACCATCGATGGTCACATGGTCAACCCCTCCGCTCATATCAGAAACCTACTCTACCTTTCTGCCTTCGTCCCACCCTCTCCAAACCCGTCACAGAAACTCTAATCCACACCTTCATTTTCTTCAGACTCCATTACTGCAACAGCCTTCTCTAATTATGCTTCGTAATTAATTAATCTAATTCATCTCTTTCTTAATCTCACCTAAAAATACTGAGGAAAACCCTTAACTTGAGGTATTTTCATTTAAATTAATGACATTATTGTGGCAGATCAAAAGACTGATATACAATAAAGTGTCTTTATAAAGTCATTTATTGAATTTAACACATTTCCATTCCTCTGTATATGACACTAGTCCCAAGGGCTGCTGACACCTTTAGTTTAAATCCACTGGTAGATCTTTGAAACGTCCCCTGTAGATGACTTCTCCTGTGTATGAAAGTGTGTGATTCCTCAGACACCTCATCCACACAGTTGCTCCGGTCAGAGAGCACACAGCATGACAACAGTGATCAACTGTTCATGAGTTCACTGATGTAAAGGATAAACCATGTGATCAGATGATATCTTCCTCATTTGTGGGGTGTGACCCTGGATTTCCACTGGATCTGCACCAAAACTGCTCTGCTGTGTGACTTCAGCACAATCTGCAGTCCATCAATCCCCACCACCTCCGTTTGCTGCTCATCTGTTGCAGTAAGAACTCAGGAGATCTCACTAATTCACGTGTCATCACGCGATACATATGTGTGATTCTACCATGGATAAATTCAATATTTATATGTGAAATACAATTTTAAAAGTGCTCAGATCGGGCCAACCATGGTATCATTGGAAAGGTCTGGTCCCCCTGAGTCTGAATATGTGCTTGGTTTTTGGGTAGAGTCCGTATTGCGTCCGCTAGAGCTGAAACGCACAAGTGTTCATTTTTTACAAAATGTGGTATCAGCAGACAGGTTTTATTCCCCTGAGTCTGAATATGTGCTCGGTTTTTGGATAGAGAATGAAATGGACCCGTTGGAGGTCCCGGAAGGTTGGTGTTTTTCCCCTTGAACACGTAGTATTTTATTTTGAAAATAATCCAGATAGTTTGTTCTGTGTTTATGTACTACTTCCTGTCCTGCACGGGCTTATTTTTGTTAACTTGCTGCAGCACAGCTCCAGTGTCCAGCTAAAATAGAAATGCTGTGTATTTGCTGCAGAAGGCAGCAGCATGACTCAGCAGTTATGGTGCTGTGCTGGAGCAGATTTGCATGCGGTGAAAATTGACACATTGGCTTTAATGGAAACTTATCAGTTATGTTGCTGTTTCACAGCAGTTACGATGCAGTTCATTCAGTAGAAATCCAGGGTGACAGAGAATATTATTATCCATACATTCTGCAGTCAGGACCCCTTAGCGGCCGAACACAACGGTGTAAAAAACAATAGCTACCCGTTTAGATGCCTGAACACAAATGAAAAATAGGAAATGTATAATAATCGCAAAAAAACCCCAAAAAACCAAATACATTATGACTGATTAATGTTTCTGTCAATCCAGTCCTTGTATTTTTTCAGTGTAACAGGGACATTAAATGGACCAATAAGATCAAATGATACGGCCAGTTTAATATGCTAGTTACAGATAGCATTTTGGATTCATTATTTTTGAATGTCGGACCAGCATTTCATGAATAAAAGTGTGAAAGTGGAAGTGTTTTTTTTTTTTTTAACACTTCATTGGGGAGATCTTGCCGTCACCAAAGGTGGAGGTCAGGAAAAGGTTGGAGAAATACTGATGTGTACTTTAGTCAATCTACAAATAATAAAACATACAAATAAAATAAAACATCTAGTGATATAAGTTAGCACATCATAAACAGTAAGAACACTTTTATGATCAATACAATTATTGAACACAAAACTTGTTGCTTTTTCTCACCTTCAGAAAATAATATTTATCACTGACTTTGTTCATTTGTCACTCATGGATTTATTCATTTTGGTTCTGAACCCTGTCTGAGTGTCAGTGTGGATTGGAGACACTGTCTGCTCCACTAGGACCATTGTCCCTGCTAGCTGCTACATGTTAGCATTGAGGTGTTAGCTGCTACATGTTAGCATTGAGGTGCTAGCTGCTATATGTTAGCATTGAGGTGTTAGCTGCTATATATTAACAATGAGGTGCTAGCTGCTACATGTTAGCATTGAGATGCTAGCTGCTACATGTTAGCATTGAGGTGCTAGCTGCTACATGTTAGCATTGAGCAGCTAGCTGCTATATATTAACAATGAGGTGCTAGCTGCTATATATTAGCAGCAATTAATAGCATTATTTTTTCCTGTAATAATTAATCAATTACAATTAATGCGTTAAAGTGACCCCCCTAATTATTATTATTTTATTTTGAAAATAAACCAGATGTTTTATTTTGTCTGTGCACTACTTCCTGTCTCACACAAGCTTATTTTTGCTGAATTTATGCGTTGTTGTTCTGTCAAAAATAGAAGGTCTGAGTACGTGGTGGAGTCGTTACTCAGCAGTGATGGAGCACAAACACAAAAGGAGAAAACTGATACATTGACTTTGATGGAAACCTATCAGCTCTGTCGCCATGACTCAGCAGATACGCCTCAGTTCCACATCCAGGAGTGGGGTTGATCCTTACTCACCTGCTGACATGTTGTTTGGACTCAGTCCGGATCTGTGAGCCGACGACAAACTGCTGCAGGAGTCCTCCACACCCCCTCTGTCCACGTCCTGAGCCCTACACACACACACACACACACACACGCACATGCACATGCACACGCACACGCACACACACACACACCTCCTGAGTGAAGCATTCTACAGGACGTGTGAGACGTGTGATGTTCTTACAGAACCCTGTCCCTGAAGTGGGAGACCCTCACACAGGCCCTGCTGACGGGGTCCCAGCCACAGAACGGGTCTCGTGCCAGAACGCACTGGGCACAGGTCCAGTAGAAAGAGCAGTTGGCGGTGGGAAGCTTGGCCACGCCCTCTGACGTGCCCACATAGATGGTTTCCTGCAGTGGGACAGCACAGATCAAAGTAGTGTTGTGGTGGTCATGACCGGTCTTGGTCTCGAGACCAAATTTTAAAGGTCTTGGTCTCGTCTCGGACTCTGAAGCATTTTGACTCGGTCTTGTCTCGGACTCGGGATTTTCCGTCAAGACCGTTAGAGACCAGCACTAATTCCTGCTATTTTTAAACTTTTTTATAATGTGATAAAAACACGGAGAAGAACGGGATAAAACAATCCTTTATTCATTATTTAATCCACCCTGTATAATGACCACAACCTTCCTTAATGTGACTGTGTGTGTGTGACACTCATACGTGTGTGGCTACGATGTCAGTTTGGAACGCGGAGCGCAAGGTAGATATGAACTAATCACTGGTAAAAATCCCAGTAAAACTCCAGAAAACAATCACCAGTAATAAATATTATCTCCCTGGTAAAGACAGTAGCTCTAATAACTGGTAAAATGATAAACTGATGATATTACAGCCTGTGAATGTGGTACAGGGGACGCATTTACTCCGCCTCTGGGTCCTAGTGCCAGCCGAGCGGTGAAGCATGTTCCATTTACCGTGTTTACTGAGGTCTGTGTGTGTTTAATAAGTCTGTGTGTGTTTAATAAGTCTGTGTGTGTTTAATAAGTCTGTGTGTGTCCGTGTGAAAGTCTACATGTTTATGTCTCTGTCCATCCACTCTTTTCATTATATCCATGTCTTTTAAGGCTTTATTACATAATATCAGCTGTAGTCCAGGCCGCCGCCATCTTGGATTATGTTGTCCCCAGCGCGTCATCACCACAGAGTTGCACTAGCCCAGAATAAGTCAAATAACTGTAAAGACGTCTTATATTAGTCTATTTTCTTTTTAAAGTGGTGTTTTTTTGTGTCTTTAGACTCTAATTACATTTATGTATATAATATGTTCCCCACAATATAAACAGGTTCATAATATAATTATTTTTATAGTTTCTGTTTCCACTGTATCCAGAATAATAATAATAATTCTCAACAAAAACTATTGATTGATTTGTCACATGACTGTTCCAGGGTTTGTTTTATTTAGTTTCACATCTACCTGTAGATCTGTGTTTTTTACACTGATGACAACTTGTTTGTAGTTTTATTTCAGAAAGTTTCACTTTTACAGTTACAGTTGGAAACCTTTGTTAATTGAATATCCTAGTTATATTACAGTAACTAAATTAAACTTTATCAACTAAGTGAATTAATAAAAAATAACCTGTTAAAGGATTTTTCAAACTAAATAATGATCTTATTAAATCTGTGACCTGTTAAACCTGAACAACTCAAAGAATCAGAATCAAGAATCATTATTTATTGGTAGAAATACTTTTAAACACTTGCTGTACATTCAGCTGACATAAAAATATTGTTTTCAAATATGTAGAATAATTGTGAATTTATCAGTAGCAGCAGTAGTTTTAATATTTTAGTTAATTTTTTGCAGGCACCTTTTTGTCCATCAAATGTATTTAAAATAAACTAAAATTAAAGAGAGAATGTTATTTAACTGTTGAACCTTGTCATAATTTTATTTATTTATAGATTTTTTTAAATTGAAAAAAAAAATGTTTATGGTCTTGGTCTCGGCTTGTCTCGGTCTTGGTCTTGACTCGGTCTCGGCTCCCGAAAGTCTTGGTCTTGTCTTGGTCTCGGTGCATTCTGGTCTCGGACAAGTCTTGGTCTCGGATAGTGTGGTCTTGAACACAACACTAGATCAAAGACCTGAGTGAGGACGTGAGGAGCTCCATCATTTCATTACCGTTGCCATGGAGACCTCCATCGGTTCCTTATTGTTGCTATGGAGACCTTAATAGGTCCCTTAACGTTGCTATGGAGACTTTAATCGTTTTCTTTACTGTTGCTATGGGGACCTTAATCTGTCCCTTACCGTTGCCATGGAGACTTTAATCTGTCCCTTACCGTTGCCATGGAGACTTTAATCTGTCCCTTACCGTTGCTATGGAGAGCTTCATGCTGCTGACAACCTGAGGCGGGGCCTCGTAGACCTGCACCTCCTCCACGATGTGGGCGCCGCCCTGCAGCAGGATGGCTTTGTGCAGGTAACCCGAGCCTGAAACAACAGAACAGTCTCATGGTTCTCAGCATGTGGTTACTGTCACACAAAACCAAGGACAGCACAGACTGCGATGTACCCGTTAGCAGGAAGAGGACCGTGTAGAGGCGGCCGTTAGCGGCCCTCGCCCTCTGCACCGCTACGTGGCTGTAGCGCTCTGCAGACACCAGGGTTAGGCTCCGCCCCAAGGGACGCACACTTTCATCAGCCAGGAAGTTCTCTTTAACGAATCGCAGAGCGTTGTCTGACGCATTGTGCAGCCCACACTGACAAACAGGAAGTGATGCAGCAGTGTTCATCATCACCTTAGTGTGTCCTTACAGGAAGTCATGTGACCCTATACTGTATATGGATATTTAATCCAATCTGAAACTAAAGTTAGGCCACGCCCCCCACAGGTAAGTGTGAGTGTTGGTCCTGTACCTCTCCAGGGTTGGCGACCTTCTCCTGAACACGCGTGCTCCACTGTAACGTGTCCCGGTTCAGAACTTTGTAGTTTCCAGAGAACACAGACTTGATGTCAGTGAGTGTGAAGGAACAGACGGCCGAGCGTCCAGAGTTCACAGACCTGAGGGTGAGAACACACAGACATGTTACAGCGTGTAACCCTGAGAGTCTGCTCCTCTCTGATAGGCTGAGGACCAACCACTGGGAGGTGAAAACGCCGTAAAACATTGTGTCATCCTCAGAAGCGCCCTCTGCTGGTGGCAGCGTGTCAATATCCTGGATCACGTTGTAGGGAAGCTCGTTGTCAGCCTGACACAGTAGCTGAGCTTTGGCAAACGTGGTCCAACGCCGCTGTAGCGTCCTCTGGCCTCCCACGTCACTCTGAGGAGACGACGTTTATTAGAACCCATAACACACGCTCATTAACCGCTTAATAACAGATCTTCTAATGGCAGATCTTCTAATGGCAGATCTTCTAATGACAGATCTTCTAATGGCAGATCTTCTAATGGCAGATCTTCTAATGACAGATCTTCTAATGACAGATCTTCTAATGACAGATCTTCTCGCGTCTGCATTTGTGGGAGTGGAATGTAACAGCTCATCTACATACTGCCTTTCTTTAGTTTTACAAACACTTTAGTTATTGGTTGTTAGAAACACTTTTAGTGCTGTCAATAGATTAAAAGATTATTGTGCGATTAATTAATTACGCTCTGTGATTAATTAATCTAATTAATCTATTTTTTAATCCCACTTAAAAATTGCTGAGAAACACCCTCAATTTGAGGTATTTTCATTTAAATGACATTACTGTGGTAGATCAAAACATTTATGTATAACAAAGTGGCTTTAAAAAGTCATTTATTGTTTGTTTTTAACAGACTAGAACCATTTACATTCCACTGTATGTGAGATTAGTCCCAGGGGTTGCTGACACCTTTAGTTTAGGTCAGGCGTCTGCAACCTTTACCATTTTATCTAATCTCACCTGGATTAAAATCTTTCTGGAACCAAAAAAAATAATCTCAATGAAGACAATACAGTGTCTATACAGTTAAAATAATATCAAATCATTTTGTGAGTTAATGGATTTGTAGGGCTACAAAAAATAACTTGAATTTGATAACGCATGATCATGTAGGTCAACACATGCTAATTGCTAATTTCCTGCAACGTATCAAGCATGCTTATTAACCCAACATGTTAGCAATTAAATGAATCTGTTCCCACACAATTAAAATCTGTATTTTGTTCCAGAATAGTGTTTTTGTTGGTTTAGTTTTTTACCAGGGATTTAAAACTTAAGGTTAACCACAGGTGCAGGAAAGTTGATGGTCTGTAGATGTTGTAGGAGGTGAAGTAGGAATGTGCTGAGTCATTAAACAATGTCATTTATTTTTAGATTAACCAACTGTTTTATCATAAATGTATTTGACGTTAATATCATTAATACCCTCTGTAAGGAATAACCATTCATTATTATAATTTTTTTCAAAACTACAGGGAGCCACATGTTGCAGACCCCTGGTTTAGACCATCAGGGGTCAGTCTACAAATAATAGAAAATACAAATGTTAGCACATCAAAAACAATAACAACACTTTACTGATCAATACAATTATTTAACACTAAAGCTTTTTCTCTCCTTAAGATAATATATAATAAATAAAACAGACCCGTCTATCACAGTCTTGTAAATTAGCACATCAAAAACAACATTGTTCATCACAAAACAAAGTACTGTAATAACATCAAGTAATCACTTCTAGTAGTAGCCCCGCCCACATCCTCTACCACAGAGTGGTCGACTGTCACTACAATCATTTATCACTGACTTTGTTCATTTGTTACTCATGGATTTATTATTGGTTCTGAACCCTGTCTGAGTGTCAGTGTGGATTGGAGACACTGTCTGCTCCACAAAGACCATTGTCCCTGCTAGCTGCTACATGTTAGCATTGAGATGCTAGCTGCTACATGTTAGCATTGAGATGCTAGCTGCTACATATTAGCATTGAGGTGATAGCTGCTAGATGTTTAGCATTGAGGTGATAGCTGCTACATGTTTAGCATTGAGGTGCTAGCTGCTACATGTTTAGCATTGAGGTGCTAGCTGCTACATGTTAGCATTGAGCTGCTAGCTGCTACATGTTAGCATTGAAGTGCTAGCTGCTACATGTTTAGCATTGAGGTGCTAGCTGCTACATGTTTAGCATTGCAATGCTAGCTGCTACATGTTTAGCATTGAGGTTCTAGCTGCTACATGTTTAGCATTAAGGTGGAAAAGCTCAGCTGGAAGATTGGAGGCTAGCAGACCTACGCTGATCCACAAACTCTTTCTTGCACAACTGGGCTTTAATTTTCCATCCGATGTATTTTTTTTAACTGAAATTAACGCCCAAAAAGACTTCTCCTCAGCTTCAACCATTGTAGCCGGTGCATCAGTATCATGGGTATACCAGAAATGCGGGCAAAGAGAAAGGTTCCGCGCTATTGGATGTGCAAATAAAAAGAAGCGATTAACACGATTGATTTTTTTTGCTCGTTATTTTTTCCTGTAATTAATTAATTGCAATTAACACGTTAAAGTGACAGCCCTAGTTCCTATGCGGTACTCAGCGTAACTATAGTAACATTTAAAACCACACGTTTGATAATTAGAAGGAAATGAAAAGGAAAATGAAAAGGTCATTGAAAGGAATCCAATGACTGATCTCTGTATGTGAATGAAAGGCAGATCATTAACTTGTTCCTGATGCAATCAGTCCAAACCTGGTGTTTAGTCTGTACTGATTATGAGCATGCACACTACCGGAAAATGGATTTTTGCCAGTTCCGCTGTGAGTTTTGCGACTTCTGCCATGCTGAGATTGAAAATTCAATTTCAAAGCAATGTGTTTGTATTAATTTTTGTTTTTGTTTTTAAGTATTACATGTATTGTTTGTACAAAAAAAAAATATATTCTGACGCTGTTGTATTTATATAAATATGATCATGACTATCATATTTTTTTTTTTTATCATTGGTCGATTTTTTATCGATGGTCGACAGATGTGACGTTTTAAGCATTTTTAAAAATTAGTACAGTAATCTCTGTGTATGGGTAATCCAGCACGGGTACATCTCAGTACGGAGTGGTCACGTACTGTGATTGTGAGACAATCTCAGTACGGAGGTAAACTCTGGGCTACCGGACTAAACACGCCCTCACTTTGTTGTTGTTGTTGTTGTTGTTGTGCACACTAGTTAAAATCACTCTGTTATTCGAGAACGGATTGGCTTAAATTTGGTAGCTATAATCTGTGGATGGGAACTCCCAAGTTTTGAGGGGCTCAAAAGAAAAAAAAAAACAAAAGCCAATTTCATAATTTCCATTATTCTCGATAGATGGGAATGCAGTTTGGTATTAATACTCTATGAATGAATATGATGAGACGCTCTGAGCCCTTTTTTTTTTTTAAATGGGGGCCCACCCCCCCATTTCCGGTAATTTCCAAATTTCTGGGAATATATTGTTTCAAAGGTAATTCCACGTAGATTACGATTATGCCTCACACAATTTGAATTTTCGGCAATTTTCATTAAAGTCGTTTTCCCATTTATTTGTGAGTTGGTGGTACCGAATCATTGACACATGACCAATTACTCCATATGTGCCACGGGGGCGCCAGGGCCCCCATTTTTTTACTCGGTAGAACCGAGTCATTTGACTGAATTCTCGGGACCCTAGCACGTGCTACTCGGCGCGGAGATAGTTCTTCTGAGCTTATTAAAATATCTGGATGTGTGTTCTGATGTTTTATGTCCTTTTACTGAAGCTCTTAGAAGGGAATGTAGTAGTACTGGTACTCACCTGGCAGACCTGGGACACACGAGACACCATGAATTTGTCGATGAAGTCGTACTCTCTGCCCACCTCGCTGAAGAAGAAGTAGATCTTTTCTTCATGTGGAACGAAGCTGGCTCTTATGAAGGTGGGATCTGCAGCAACCAGTAGAATGTTTTTAGTTAAAATGAACCACAATGACTCAGCAGTCTGTAAGTATGAACTGAACACAGTGTCCTCACCCTCCAGCCATCCTAACGTGTCATCCAGCTTCAGATCAACGCGTGTGTTCTCACTGAGGTGGCGAGAGATGACGGGACGGTTTCCTCTGTAGTCTGCTACGGTTCCTGTGTAGAGTTCTCCATCTGAGGGACACACAAACATCTCCATCTGAGGGACACACAAACATCTCCATCTGAGGGACACACAAACATCTCCATCTGAGGGACACACAAACATCTCCATCTAAGGGACACACAAACATCTCCATCTGAGGGACACACAAACATCTCCATCTGAGGGACACACAAACATCTCCATCTGAGGGACACACAAACATCTCCATCTGAGGGACACACAAACATCTCCATCTGAGGGACACACAAACATCTCCATCTGAGGGACACACAAACATCTCTATCTGAGGGACACACAAACATCTCTATCTGAGGGACACACAAACATCTCCATCTGAGGGACACACAAACATCTCCATCTGAGGGACACACAAACATCTCCATCTGAGGGACACACAAACATCTCTATCTGAGGGAGACACAAACATCTCCATCTGAGGGACACATGAGGTCAGTTGTAGATATGTCAGCCTCTTCTAAATCACACATTTAATAAAACTCTACAATATTCGTATGGTTTACAGTTTGTTTTTCCAAGCTTATATCACATGATGGCAGCCAATTGTAATCACAAATTGATGAAAGAACAAAAGAAAAAAATTTAATTAAAAAAAATCCTGTAATTTCTCCAAAAAATTATCTAAATTACACAAAAATTGGTCAAAAAAATCAAGGAAATTTAAAGTAAAGTTCCTACCTGTCACTTATGTCTTTGATATCGTCGTCCCTTTACATATTTCTCATATGATGTATATGTGGAAACATTAAAGGTCCAGTATGATGCTATTTGTCACTCATCTCCACTTGTTTTCAGAACCCCAACATAGTATTTCAGGTTTATTTTCCCAAACTCGCCTGTTACCTGGAGTTTTAGCCTCTGAAAAGTCACTTTCATTACGCTTCTAAAAACTGGCTGTTTAAGGGCCTTCATGAATATTCATGAGTGGGTGTGTCTGTAGATGCTGACTTCATGCCTCGCTTTAGTAGAGGGTGATCAGTGATCACCAAAACACACCAAAATCGTGAATCAAAAACACAAGCCCAAGATCTGTCAGAAAAATTGCAATTAGATTTTTCTGTCACAATTGTGCAGCCCTACTATATACTGGATTATCTATATACTGAATGTAGGTAGGAGGAGCCAGGATTGTCAGCAGGAGGAGTTTCAACCTTATGATGTAATATTGGGGCAAAAATCCAATTGTCCCGTTAGGAGCTGACTTTTTACAAAATGTGGAATAACAAGTGAGGAAACAGAACTTTCTCAATTTGAGGAATTTTTCATAATAATAATATAATAAATATAGCCGCAAGCATCGATAAACGACCCTTGCCTTCGCCGCTTTTGCTGCGCCACCTTTGCTGCGCCGCCTTTACCGTACCGCCATTGATGCGCTGCCTCAAGTTCATACAAAGACATAATATAACAGTGAATTTTATACTATCAATACATTATTATTGATTTGTTTAGACAGAAATTTAATATTGAGATATGAACTAAGACATATTTATGATTTTTGTTGTTGTACTAACACATCCCAGAACAATGCCGGAGTTGTAGTAGTAGTAATAGTAGTAGTAGTAGTAATAGTAGTAATAATAGTAGTAGTAGTAGTAATAGTAGCAGTAGTAATAGCAGTAATAGTAATAGCAGTAATAGTAATAACAGTAATAGTAATAATAGTAGTAGTAGTAGTAGTAATAGTAGTAGTAGTAATAGTAGTAGTAGTAATAGTAGTAGTAGTAATAGCAGTAATAGTAATAGCAGTAATAGTAATAACAGTAATAGTAATAATAGTAGTAGTAGTAATAGTAGTAGTAGTAGTAGTAGTAGTAATAGTAGTAATAGTAATAGTAGTAATAGTAGTAGTAGTAATAGTAGTAATAGTAGTCATAGTGATAGTAGTAGTAGTAGTAATAGTAGTAGTAGTAATAGTAGTAGTAGTAGTAGTAGTAATAGTAATAGCAGTAATAGTAATAACAGTAATAGTAATAATAGTAGTAGTAGTAATAGTAGTAGTAGTAGTAGTAGTAATAGTAATAGTAGTAGTAGTAATAGTAGTAGTAGTAACAGTAGTAGTAGTAATAGTAGTAGTAGTAGTAACAGTAGTAGTAATAGTAGTAATAGTGGTAGTAGTAGTAATAGTAGTAGTAGTAACAGTAGTAGTAGTAATAGTAATAGTAGTAGTAATAATAATAGTAGTAATAATAATAGTAGTAGTAGTAGTAGTAGTAGTAGTAGTAATAATAATAGTAGTAATAATAATAGTAGTAGTAGTAGTTGTAGTAGTAATAGTAGTAGTAATAATAATAGTAGTAATAATAATAGTAGTAGTAGTAGTTGTAGTAGTAATAGTAGTAGTAACAGTAGTAGTAATAGTAGTAATAGCAGTAGTTCTTCTTGCTTCTCTCGACGAGGACAGTCGCACTCTGTGTTTCTCCCTCCCTTCCTTTCTTATCCCCCTCTGCTGCTGCTTTGTCTGGTCTTGTGAGCCTAACAAGAGCCTCTCTCTGTAACTCATCCAAAACCGGAATAATGGAATTAATTAGTTGGTCTCTCAGTGCTATCGATCAGATTGTTTCGATGAAAAGAACCAGGGGTGGTGAACCCGCATGTCCAAGCGGGACGTTTGCGGCTGGATACGCACTTGACCCTTGGAACAAGTGGCGAGTTGTATGTCTGTCCATCCTTTCCGTGGAAGACGTGGAGGACATCTACATGATTGAAATAATGATAGTAGGCATGCTGCTGATCGGAGCTGGTGGTTTCCTAATCTATCGTAAAGTCCGTACTACGCTGTCGACTGTTTTAGAAAAGCTGCCAGTGATTTCTGAAGGTTGTAGCAGGGCTCTGAACACTCAGACTAATGTGTTGATCGATATCAAAAGCAAGCAAGAGCTGCTTTTGGATCGTCTACGCGTTATGGATAACAATTGGGAGAAGTTGGAGGCCCGGCTTGGAAGTAGTAGTTAGGCCACTCACTGGATTACAGCAGAGAGACCCAGGACAGAAGGCTATTGAAAAGTGACATAGCCTGTATCAAATCACATTGCTTATCTCCCTTTCAGCTCCCCAGCTAGCCAAGGCTAAAGCCAAGGTTGTCTCATCTCTTATCATCAGGAAGTTTCTGCAGACGGCGGCTCTTACCCCCCCACTCCCTCCCCCCGCTCCTTCCCTACATTCCCACCTGGAACTGTTGATGCTGAACTTTTCCACACGTCATCTGGCTGTTGTCAGTAGTGCAGCTACAGGTCTTCAACTTCAAATGCTTCGTCGGCCATCTTTCCCCACCTCCCATCTGCAGCTGCATGGAGGCGTGGTTGCAGCACCCATTGGCAGCACGCCCATGTCCCCAAATGGCTGGAACCCTGCTGTTCTTCCCACCCGACCCCCTCCCCCAGCCAACCTCCCACCTAACCCTTCCCACATGCCTTGTCTCGAGTTGTTCGACTGTGTAATGCTTACGTTTATGTTTGTGGAGGCATTTTTTTTCCTGGTTTCACACTGCTTTCTCTGTTTAGGGAAAGCAGTTTCAAACTGGCAGTTTTTTCCCCCTCACCCCTCCTCTCCTCCAGTTGTTGATCCCTTTTTCACCTAAATATGTGGGCGCTGCAAATGGGTGCTCTGGTGTGTTGATGTGTCTTCTGTCACTGCAACTACCAAGTCAAATTCCTCGTATTGTTCTAAACTGTACCTGGTCAATAAAGCTGATTCTGATTAGTAGTAGTAGTAGTAGTAATAATAGTAGTAGTAGTAATAGTAGTAGTAGTAATAATAGTAGTAATAGTAGTAGTAGTAGTAGTAGTAGTAATAGTAATAGTAGTAGTAGTAATAATAATAGTAGTAGTAATAGTAGTAGTAGTAATAGTAGTAATAGTAAGAGTAGTAGTAGTAGTAATAATAGAATTAGTAGTAGTAGTAATAGTAATAGTAGTAATAGCAAGAGTAGTAATAGTAGTAGTAGTGTAGTAGTAATAATAGTAGTAGTAGTAGTAATAGTAGTAGTAGTAATAGTAATAATAGTAGTAATAGTAGTAGTAATAGTAGTAGTAGTAGTAGTAATAGTAGTAATAGTAGTAATAATAGTAATAATAGTAGTAATAATGTAGTAATAGTAGTAATAATAGTAGTAATAGTAGTAGTAATAGTAGTAATAATAGTAGTAATAGTAGTAATAATAGTAGTAATAGTAGTAGTAATAGTAGTAATAATAGTAGTAATAGTAGTAATAATAGTAGTAATAATAGTAGTAATAGTAGTAATAATAGTAGTAATAGTAGTAGTAATAATAGTAGTAATAATAGTAATAATAGTAGTAATAATAGTAGTAATAATAGTAGTAATAGTAGTAATAGTAGTAATAGTAGTAATAATAGTAGTAATAGTAGTAGTAATAGTAGTAATAGTAGTAGTAATAGTAGTAATAATAGTAGTAATAATAGTAGTAATAGTAGTAATAATAGTAGTAATAGTAGTAATAATAGTAGTAATAGTAGTAGTAATAGTAGTAATAATAGTAATAGTAGTAATAGTAGTAATAGTAGTAATAATAGTAGTAATAGTAGTAGTAATAGTAGTAATAGTAGTAATAGTAGTAGTCATAGGAGTAATAATAGTAGTAATAGTAGTAATAATAGTAGTAATAGTAGTAGTAATAGTAGTAATAATAGTAATAGTAGTAATAATAGTAATAGGAGCTCCAGTGTGTTAAAGGTTGAGCTGACAATTTTCAAGATTTGGCCAATTTCCTATAAACACCAAATGGAGAGAATATCGATACAAAATAACACGATAAAAACTAAAACATGCATCTCAATTACTTTTTTGAAACATTTTTAATTTTTTTTCTCCCCTATATTAAATTGTCTTCACACTGTAGGGGGCGCTAACGTGCCAATTTCCATATTTCCACATTGAGCTGGTTTAGGGCTGAGGGTTTAACAACAACAAATGCAAGTTATGAAAAATCTATTGATCACTATTCCACTTCTCTAGATGATCTCCAGTGATTTTGAACCCTGTCAGTGAAACGCTCTAGGAGAAATGTGTTAAAATACAATGTGAGCAAAAATAGCAATTTTGCAATTTTCAATTCAAGATTCTGGACTTCCTGTGTGTTTTTTGGCATGGTCTTAATAATAATTTTTACTTGTCTTGTCATGGTCTACTTTTGTTTCATTTGTCATGATTCTTTGATGAATTAATCTTTTTGGCAATTCCTATCTCGTAATGCATTTTTGGCGTACTTGGGGGCGCATGATTGAATTTTGAAACTCTACATAAAAGAAAGAAAGAAAGAAAGAAAGAAAGAAAGAAAGAAAGAAAGAAAGAAAGAAAGAAAGAAAGAAAGAATAATAATCCAACCCAATAACAATGTTTCCCCTTTTTGAGTACCATAAACTATACTTTTTTGGAAAGTGCAGGGGCATGTCTACCACATGACAAGGGTCCCTGGTCACTGACGGGCACGTGGCGTTTGCATAGGCTCCGCCCCTTCCCTCGTAGTGTGGCCACTACGAGAGCAAGAGGCCCTTCACCAGCTCGTGGCACTCGAGTCTAATAATAATTTATCTTTAATGTAAAGGCCTATGATCTGTGTCCCACCTGAGATCAAACGGGTCCATATTTGGCCCCTGAACTAAACCGAGTTTGATACCTCTGCCTCAGAGTGTGTGTGATGTGTGTATCTTACCCACAATGATGGCCGTGTTGCGTTGGTAGGGGTCGTAGGGACAGCGCCCCCTGCCTTCATCAGACCTCAGGCTCATTGTAAACGTCTCTGTGTCCTACAATAAAGATGTGTGAGAGCTGCTGTTCAACCTGAGGTACCCACCACCCTAACACACTCACTATGTAGGTGCAGCGGGGGCTGAAGGCAAACGTCCCACAGGCGTAAATGTGGGAGGAGTTTAGGAACTGCAGCACACGGATAAAGTTGGGACAGTCGGCCTAAAAACACAGGAACACAAGCTACTATTAAGGCTTTTAAAAAGTTTAATGGTCATTTATTTATTATTAAAGCAGAACTAAGTAACTTGTGCTTAGAGCTCCCCCTAAAGGTCCCTTTGGTTATGTCACTGTCGTAAAACACTCCACACCTCCTGCCCCACCCCACAGCTACATGCACACCTTTGCTTTCCCAAGACAGTAGCGTTTTCACACATTTAGTCCCATGTGACCATGTGACCAGTATGAGGAAGAGAGACAAGTAAAATAAATAAATGATGTGGGAGTAATACGGAAGGGAGTGTGGAAATGTGTGTGTGTGTGTTTGTGTGCTGACATAGCGGCTCTGAGGATGGATGGATGGATGGATGGATGGATGGATAGATGGATAGATGGATGGATGGATGGATGGAGCGATATTTGTGTGTGTGCTGCCTGATGGAGCACTGGGTTGCGAGTGTGTGCGCGTGCCTGTTGCCGTGATGACGGTACTTGATTGCTGTGTGTTGCTGCTGAGCTGTCACTGCATGGAGTTGCTCTGTTCCTCAGACAAAGGTCTTTTTTTTGCTGGCTCCGCCCTGATATAAGTTTGAGAAAAGTGAATTTGTAGACCACCCTGTGCAGCCACGGGGCTGGTCATAACCTAGCATTAGTGTGTATCCTGCTGCTGTAAAGCACTACGTCTGCCACTGGCTCGGAGGCAGGAAAGTTGCTGTTTGCAGGGGGGATGAGAGACCCCCAATCACCCCATAAACACTCACAAGGACTATGAGGAGGATTTGTTAAGGTGAAAGAGTTACTTAGTTCTGCTTTAACGTGTTCTATTCATTCATTCTGAAAGGTTTACAGGGTTTCAGGGTCAGTTCTTCAACCCAAAGCTTCAGTGAAACTCCTGATGGAAAGGATTAGTGCAGTAATACACAGTGTAATATCAGCTCAATGTCACTACATCTGAGTGTAACTTCATGTTTTCATGTTCACTCACCATCTTCTTCCCCTTCATAGAGCACTGCTCCAGGTCTTTGCCTGAGGGGCTCCAGTCCAGCTGAAAGAACACATGCATTCACTTTGTTAAAGGTCTGTTTATTAAATATATATAATAAATAATACTGGGCAAGGTAGCGCATTATCATTGTGTTAACGCAGTAATTAATTAATGCAGACAATTATTTTATCACGCATTAACTCAGTTTTTTTAAGGATTATTTTATTTTGAAAGTCCGTTGCTCATTGGGTCAGATGTTATGTCACATGATGAAAAGAACTCAAGGGACAGACACATGGAGAAAGGTACGGAGCTCTTAAATGTGTGTGTGTGTATGTATATGTATAAATATAAAAATTTAAAAATTAAATAAAAGAATAAAAATGAAATAAAATAATTAGAAAAATTAATAATAATAAAAAGTGAAAAAAAATTCTACATACGTAAGTGGATGTGTGTGTATGTACGTATGTATGCTATATATTTGCACATATGTTGGTAAACACGCATAGACACATACAATCTCACAGGACACTCTCTACTCCCTTGTCAACTCTTTCTCCTCCAACCCCTCACCCTGCAGTGTGACTCTAATCAGAAAGTATCCTGTCTGTGGCGCTTTAATACTTCATTACTTAATGACAGTGAATTTGGTAAAATGATAAGAAAAGAATGGGAGGACTTTCTATTAACAAACGATTCTCTGGAAGTGTCTCCGTCCTTACTCTGGGAAACCAGCAAAGCTGTCGTCAGAGGAAAGATTATATCATATTCTTCTTATAATAAAAAACAGGAACAGATAGCAGAAAAAATGATTGAAGAAAAAATGAAGAAACACAGAAGAATACGCAGCTAACCCGTCTGAACTTTTATGGAAAAACCTCCAAAATACAAAACTTAATCTGGACATCATCTTTGATACAATAATAAATCAGGCAAATATTTAGCAAATCAGCTCAAACACAAAGAAAATTCCTTTATAGCAGCAATTTCTGACAATTCAGGTCAAACTTTAAACTTACCTCAAGACATTAATAAGATTTATCATGATTATTATCAAAACCTATACTACCTATCTAACGTAAACCCTGACCCTGAAGATATGAAAACATTCCTCAATAACAGAGATTAACAATAAATGTTACGTAGGAGGTCAGATGAATACAGCAGCAGGACGTGACACAGTTACACGTTCTGTTAGATTAATAACTGATATTTTAACGTCTACCACAGCAGAAGGAACCACGTAAGTCACCATGAAAAATCATCCAATCACAAGCTCCACAAATATACACTGTTTATAAAGTGTTAAATAATGTAAAGTCTGTAATAAATGTGTCTAATAAGTCATTAGTGAATACCAGAGAACCATATGAGTGAGTATGAGAAATTATAATAAAATATATAATAAAATAAAATGTTAATGTCTAACTTAAAGACAAACAATGTGAAATTAACAGTAAATATGCAACGTGTTGATTTGTATATAAACTGTAAGTATATTAAATAAACACATGTGATTCATATACACATTTATGTTTTTATTTAGGCTGTTTTATAATTTAGGAATTAGGGCTGGGTAATATATCAAGATTCAAGATGTATCAAGTTTTCTATTTTGGCGATATAGAAAACTATAATATCACATATATCAATAAATATCGTATTTTGTATAAAAATACTAGTTTTAGGAGTCTCTGCTTTTACTTCTCAGAACAACATGTAAAGCTCAGATGGATTAATGAGTGTGTTCTAACCCAGACCTTCACCATAACAAGCCACACTACAGAACTCACTCACACGTGCTGTCTCTCACAGGTGAAAAAGCCAAAAGTGGCACATATTGTGCATCTGTTTGTTAATAAATGAGCCTGTGCAGCATTTTTCATCAGCATATTTACTACTTAGGGGTTCAAGTTAATAATTAATTTATGATTATGGTCCAAAGCAACATCAAATGCAGTTTTTTAAATCACGGGACATGAAACTCGTGTTGCCGGCTCGTGGGCCAATCTGTCAATAACTCCAGGGCCACTGGGAGGAAAACGAGCTGCTGAGGAGTTTAATCCCATGTTTTTGGTGCATATATAGTTAATCTGTGTGTGTCCCACCTCCATTACACAGAGGGGATCCCCAATGATCCTCCAGCTTTTTGTGAAGCTGAGCTCCGCCCCTTTCCTCCAGCTGTTGAACAGATGTTCTTCCTATGGAGAGTAATCTACATTTTCTCCTCCGCTTTTATGTGTGATCATTTATTTTTCAGCTGTCACAGTCTGATGGGTGTGTCCACCTCAACTATTAATATCTCCACCTCACATTGTGTGAAATTTGTTTTATTTGCTCTTTTTCTCCCTCGGTCCACTGTGAAATTTGTATTAGTGAATATTCATTAAGGGCGTTCACCTGACCTTTTATAGGCACCATATGGGCGGAGCAAGATGTTTCCTCACGTGCGATAACTTTCGAGTTAATTGTATTTATAAACAGAAACAGGCGTGTGACGTACGCGTGCCCTTGTTTATAAATCGTTAAAAAAAAAAAAAGTGTGTACTCACCTCCTGGTTTTTATTGTACGCTAGCTGAAGTGTGCTTACCTAGGCACACTTTTATAAATGAGGGCCCTGATGAAGGAAATATGAGCCAATCAGATGATCAGAGTGCAGGACATGTACACACACCTTGTCTCTGAGTACGATGGCGTCCTTGTGTTTAACATCCAGAGCCAGAACACTGTCACGTGCCCCCACGTAGAGCACGTCTCCACCCTGGCTCAGCAGCAGCGTGGTTGTGTTGGTCACATCACGGCTTCTGAACACAGCCACACGCCTTCCTGAACTACCTGTTGGAGACAAAAACCCAGGGATTAGTCACTTTACAGGAGAAGTAGATCTAAACTAGACCACCTCAAACCTCCTCCACATTAAAAAAAGGATCAGAAACCAGTCAAACTTAAATAACAAGTTGGGATGAACAACGGCCGGGCCCGCAGAACGTCTCCGCGTCGAATAGCACTTACCACGTTCCCGAGAATTCAGTCAAATGACTCGGTTCCACCAAGTAAATAAAGGTCTCAGAGACTCTAGACATCCGCTCATAGAATATCCATGTCAGATTACAGCCTGATTCAACGAGCGTTAACGGAGGAGTAGTCATTTGAAAAATGGGCCCCCATTATACATACAGAGTAATGGCACTTTGGAGCCCCCTGGGCCCTAGATAAAACATTGGGCTCTGTGCATGGATGCGTATACATCCATAGATTATATCTACCACATTTCAGCTTGATCCGTTCATGAATAACAGAGGAGTAGTGATTTTAACTAGTGTACACAACAAGAAGAAGAATAGAGTGAGTGGCGTTTAACGAGTCCTGTAGCCCCGCCCTAATAAAAACATAGACGTCCCTCTTTGTGATGGTGTCCTTCATGTTCTGACATGGAGAGTCAGGAGAATCATCCGATCGATAATGAGAGCTGTACTCACCCATGGGGAAGGAGACCCTGGGAGTCAGCGTGGTGGAGCCTGGGTTCAGAAAGACCAGCAGAACCAGGGACAGGAGTGTGGTCCTCCCCATCACAGCCAGAACCATCTCAGGTAGAGCAGAGGAGGGGAAGCTACCATCACAGGTTCTCCTCAGGCCTCAGATGATCTGAAAGAGACACAGATGTTGATCATGTGACCAGTGTTCATCACTGTGTTAAATAGTAAAGGTCAGTGGGTCAGGTAGTGATGGACCCTCCTCACCATAAGGGGGCGCCACGTGTGATGTTGGAATCATCTAACATCACTTCATTGATAAAATATATTTATTTAGAGAGCAGATGTTTTTTTTGGTTGAAGAAGCATCAGTAGCTGACAGTGAAATACCAATAGTGTCCAGAGGGGGCAGTAGACAGCACTATAACACACAGGCTAGGGCTGCGTCCGAATACTCCCTCCTATCTCCTTTCCTATCCACTTAGTTAGGAAAAAGCCATCACATTTGTTTAGACAATCAGACACACTTCCACTAGGTGATGTAATAATCTGATGGTGGTGAAAACTACACATTTCCTAAAATGTACTAAAAGCTCATTTAAAACACTTTCTGCTGACATCATCACAAATATCATAAGGTTAGAATGTAAATCAAAGGAAAAGAGGTTACCAGGCTACGAGGAACAAAAGGTCAACTAAAAGAACGTCACATTGAGAATGGTTGATCACACTAATAATATAAATTATGTTGAATAAAACATAATGTGGATAAAAATGTCTCTGATCCTTTTTTTAACCACAGTGTTTTATGTCAGTTATAATCTGATAATATGTCTAACATATAATAATATATGGGACAGATCACCCATCACCAATATTTTTTTAAAACCTGACCTGCTGATTCTGATTTTAGTCTATTCCAATTTTTTTAGAGCATACACCTTGAATATTACAATTTTATTTTATTGTAAAACATTGAACAATATCCATGAAACAATACTAAAGTGTTGTATTAACTGCACATGAGGTAGTTATCTCAAATATAAATCAAAAGTTAAATAAAATTACTGTCCAAAATACTAAATTATATCACATTTTAAAAACTAAATAAACGTGTCCATCAGGTTCGTCTGTAGACATGTTGAAGCGCTTTGCTAAAAAATAAAGTGCACAGTCAGCAGTATTTTGGTTTTACAAATAAAGAAAATGACAGGGTTTGAGGGAGATTATAAAATAATAATCTACAGGACAAACTAACAAAACATCTTAAACCACCAATAAAGAGTTTTAAGTTTCCTTGTAGAGCAAAAATTTAAAAAAAAAATGTCCAAATGCAGCAGCTTTGTGGATATTTAAATGTAAAATTATTATTCTAAAAAAAATCTGCAACTGTTTACAAGATAAAAGCTCCTAAAAGTCAAACATTCTAATAAATAATAGTTTATCATGTGTAACATTTTCATAAGTCAAAGTGTAATAACAGAATAAACATGACACAGGTCATAGTTGTTCTCACACTTATTCAGCTTTTTATTCATGTAAAAAACACCATCATTTTCTTCTTATTTGCTCTTTTCACTGATCATAAGCTGTAACAGCACTCCACTGGCTGTTTGCGCCGTTAGCTTTAGCATTAGCTTGATTTCTAGCTTCAAATACTGCAGACTCAGCGGTGTGGTGGTGTCTTATAGTGAATGACGTAGCGTTTAATTTGCTGCTCCACCAGGACTTATTACCACGTAACAGGAATTACAAATTGCGATCCTTTGCTCGCTTTTTTTGTGTACTACTGCCGAACTGCGAACATGCTAAGCTAACCCTGCCTTTGCGACTGTCATTGTTGTTATCCCGTGTAGCAGAGGCATGCGCAGCACGCACACGCGCTGGTAGGCGGGGCCTAGAAGAGGCCAGTGACAGACTTTAAGACATTTGCAGAGGTAGAAAAAATCGGTTTCATATGCAAAGATCATCCGATCGCAGATCCCCCAAAATACTCGGGTGTGCGTGTCCCTTTAAATGTTGTCGCTGCAATGAATTGTGGGTCATCATTATGTGTCTCCTTTGGTAAATGATGCATCAGTGTTTCCTCGACTAAAGGAGGTAAAAAATCAGTCCCTCCAGGATTTCGCGGGCATTTTTTGTGACTGTTGTGGACTGAAATACCTGATTTCTAGGAGTGTGACGATATCTCGATATATCTCGCACGATCAATTATCGATATCGATTTTTTTTTTTTTGGATGTAAGATTTATTTTATTATTTTTCAAAACCTTTTCTGCTTCTTCACTAAAATGTGCAGGTACGTCGTCACAGAAATGTTGTCACTGTTTGTTGAAGGAACCAATACATTGTTTACTGGAATATTTCACTGGTTTACAGAAAGCACAATTAGAGACACTTATTCATTTACATTGATATGTTGACACTTATTTACAGAAATGTTGCACTAAAATAGTGTCACTGTTCATAGGACACTTATGTTATGTCATAGATTATCGTAGATTGATTTCTGACCAATATATCTATAATCGCAGTATCGTCATATCATGAGATAATCGTTATCGTGAGCTGTGTATCGCATATCGTGAGGTACCCAGAGGTTCCCACACCTACTGATTTTGGGGCCATTTTTCCAAAAGTTGCGGGAAAAAGTTGCAATGTTTTCTTCAGCCCTAAAACATACTTTACTCACAATTAAGTTAATTATTTCTTCCAATTATAAATACATATTGACCAGACATGTTCTAGAAAAATATGCTTTATTGTTGAAAAGCAAACACCAACACAATTTTGTAAAACATGCAAACACTTATTATTTTTTTAGCTTATACACTGAACACACCCTGAACACAAAAGATGCAACAGTTTTTAATCAAAATGATCATCAGAAGTTCAAAGTAAACAATAATGAACTTAAAGAATCTTAAAGTGCATAACATGAACCTGTCATGAAGACATAAAGAAAAATAATTAAAAACTACAAAGCATTAATGAACATACTGTATGTAATGATATTGTGTACTTCCTGTTTGTTCTCCACATAGGGTTGTTCACTGGCTTTTATTCTATTGACGTGCTTTGCAGAAGCAAAATATTTGTCCATAGATGATTTCTGCTTGTGCAAAAAAAGTTTACCTCCACTCTTATGAAACAACGTTAAGTTCTGTTTTACACGATCTTTAGCCAATATTTTTGTTGGCAAATGCAAAGTATTTCTATCACACGTGACTTCATTTAATGTTTCTACGAGCACTGGTTGAAAACAGGATGTGACATCGGCATTTTTTTCTTCGTAGGTTCCTTTAAAGCAGCGCAAAGCATAGACATAATATACATAGATGCACTGCTGTAGTGGGCGGCAGCAGTCAATGCGGCGTCTACATATATATGTCTATGGCGTAGAGCCGATAGTACATCCTCCGCTACTTCCGTAGCAACTACAAGCGCTAAAATGCCAAAAATAATGATAAGCGAGCTTAAATATTTATGGTTTTTTTCAGCAAAGTTACGGGCTTTTGGAAAAATTGCATTGCTGCACTGATTTCGCAGAGTTTGCTTGATTTTGCGTTACGAGTTGCTATCGCGAAATCCTGGAGGGACTAAATAAAGAAAGCATTGAGTCTCTTTTCCTGAGCTTAAAGAGAATTTGGACGCTCTTTATCATGGCCACCACTTAAACACTTCCAGAGGTGAAGGAACAGTGCAAAGTAAAGGAGATAAGGACTATTTGGACGCAACCTGTCTAACAGTTCCTCCTATTTCCTTTCCTATGCACTTTTCCTTAACCCAGGAAGTGTTTAAGGGGTGGCCATGATAAAGAGCATCCAAGTTCTCTAAAAGCTAAGGAAAGGAGGCTCAATGCTTCATTTTTACCTCCTTTAGTCTAGGAAACACTGATACATCCTTTACCAAAGGAGACCACTTAATGCTGACCCACAATTCATTGCAGCGACAACATTTAAAGGGACACACACACCTGAGTGTTCACAGAAACTCTCAAAGACTGAAAAATGATGGAGATCATGTGAGTTACGAATGCAATAATATGCCTTGAACAACTTTAAATAATATAAAACCCATATTTGATGATACACAGACATATCAGATTATAACTGACATAAAACAGACACTGTGGATCTAGAAAAATGGATCAGAGACATTTTTATCCACATTATGTTTTATTCAACATATTTGAATCACCTATGAATGCTTAGTGTGGTTGTACATGTGTATGTTTACGTTATGTAGACCTATATCTATCTATTTTGGATTAATGTTGATTAGTGAGTGGAAGGTGAGTCAATGTGATGTTTTAGTTTCACATTTATTCCTTGTAGCCTCTTTTCCTTTGGTTTACGTTGGGCCATCTACTGGTTGATGGAGAAACATCTGACTACCATCATCTGCTGACTTCACACTATGACAGGTGGAGGACCATGCCATGGCTCCTCCCACCCACTGGTTAGCTGTGTGTGGTTAGCATGGTTAGCAGTGTGTTTGGTTAGCATGGTTAGCTGTGAGTGTGGTTAGCTGTGTGTGTGGTCAGCGTAGTTAACTGAGTGTGGTTAGCATGGCTAGCTGTGTGTGGTTAGCATAGTTAGCGGTGTGTGGTTAGCATGGTTAGCTGTGTGTGGTTAGCAGTGTGTTTGGTTAGCATGGTTATCTGTGAGTGTGGTTAGCTGTGTGTGTGGTCAGCGTAGTTAACTGAGTGTGGTTAGCATGGTTAGCTGTGTGTGGTTAGCATAGTTAGCTGTGTGTGGTTAGCATGGTTAGCAGTGTGTTTGGTTAGCATGGTTAGCTGTGAGTGTGGTTAGCTGTGTGTGTGGTCAGCGTAGTTAACTGAGTGTGGTTAGCATGGTTAGCTGTGTGTGGTTAGCATAGTTAGCTGTGTGTGGTTAGCATGGTTAGCAGTGTGTTTGGTTAGCATGGTTAGCTGTGAGTGTGGTTAGCTGTGTGTGTGGTCAGCGTAGTTAACTGAGTGTGGTTAGCATGGTTAGCTGTGTGTGGTCAGCGTAGTTAACTGAGTGTGGTTAGCATGGTTAGCTGTGTGTGGTCAGCGTAGTTAACTGAGTGTGGTTAGCATGGTTAGCCGTGTGTGGTTAACATGGTCTGCACTTCCTGTGGAGGCTAAAGAGAGCACACCTCAGCTCATCAATTCTCACCACCTTCTACAAAGGCACCATTGCGAGCGTGCTAACCAGTAGCATCTGTGTGGCATGAGAGCAGCAGTGCCTCAGACAGGAAGGCACTGGGGAGGGTGGTGAGATCAGATGGAACAATTATTGGGGACACATCGCCACCTGTTGGGGACCTGGTGAAACAACAAGAATCACCAGGGACCCCACTCACCCTGTCATGGACTGTTCTCCCTCCTACCCTCAGGCAGAAGATACCACAGCCTGTCATGGTGAACTGGGAGGCTTCGTGACAGCTTCTACCAAAGCTCCATCACACTTTTCAACACCTGCAAAAACTTCAGATTTTAAGACCTCAACATTATTTATTATATCTACCTCTTGTTGCACATGCACTAATTTATATTTATATTTATAGTGCATCCCTCTCTGACCTGACGCCTCATGTAAAAACGATATGTACGCTAAAAAAAGTGTACGTCAAAACCCACAGCAAAATCCTGATATTGAGTGGGCGTGGAAAGGTGCGGTCTATCACGTCAAGTCCTGAGGTGGCGTACATACGTTTCTACATAGTTGATGCATTAAATTCTAAGGATTTATGAGGCACACAATCAAAATAATACAATACATTCACACATGAACCTCTGAGCTGCTGTTGACACGTAGCATTTACACACTTTTTGTGAGTTTATTTTTTTATCTGTCTAATGTGAGTCAGACACATATTGTTCACTACGTCAGAGTTCTGTGCTCTACTACAGGTGGTCAGCTGATCTACTACAGGTGGTCAGCTGATCTACTACAGGTGGTCAGCTGATCTACTACAGGTGGTCAGCTGATCTACTACAGGTGGTCAGCTGATCTACTACAGGTGGTCAGACGTCCTCTGAGTAACAGACACTTATGTCTGAACACATTCAGTCCAGCCATCATTAGCAGCCACACACACACACACACACACACACACACACACACACACACGCACACGCACACGCACACGCACACACGCTACTTTTTAAAGACCCCATTCTTTTGCTATTCTTGTAAGGACCCTACTTTACAGCCATCCTAGAAACATATGAAATGCCTTCCTTGACCAGAAAAAAAAACTATTTTAATGCCATCACCACAGAATTCTTTTACACACAAAGAGAAGAAAAATATAGATTTTTAAAGCCCCATATATTTTCACTAATCTCTTTAGGACGTTTTAAAAAAAAAATATGATTTTACTATTTTTGTAAGGACCATCAAAAGAAAAAAGAAAATTCCCTCCAATTACTTTAAAGTAACATATCTGCATCATTTTTTTCTGAACTGCAACATGTTAATAAAGAATCTGAAAAGGGTTTTTATATCAATCTTGTGAAACAACTAAAAAAATACTAGTTTACTGGTTAAAACATGATAATAATAAAGTTTCCTTGTATTCTTTAAAGAAGTAATAGAGAAAATAAAATAAAGGGAATTTTGGTTTTAAAACAGCACAAACAGTGATTTACCTCCATGTTTCCCTTTGTGTTCACCTCTGACCAAACCTGGTTTCATATATTATCTATTATCTAAGTTAGGACCAGGGTTTTGGTCCTAACTTGTCCAAAGGTCCTAAGTAGAAAGGTGCTTTTACTGCTCGAGGTCCTCGGAAGGGTTGTAATGTAAGAACACACACACACACACGCACACACACACGGTGTGCGCGTGCGTGTGTGTTTGTGTCGCGGGGGGGCGTATCGTGCAGAGGAGGGAGGCGGTGGGGTTGGTGATTGACGTACCGGTACGACTTCACTTTCATGCATCGCTTTAATACCAAAGCGTTTTACACTGAGTCATCATATTTATCTGTTACACATCCATGGTCTGTTTGATGATCAGGAGACAAAGACACACGTTAAGCCTGAAATACACGATCAGAACTTAATTTTGCGATTATTATTAATTATTATTAGTATAACATTTTACATGTCTTCCTTAATCCACTATCCAGTTCTTAACACACACACAGTCAAGCATTCAGTGAACTGTGTGCGTCTATATTAATGTTTACATTCATTCCAGTATCTTCACTGTTGAATCATCTCCGTCTTACACGTTGCTGTTGGACTAAAATGTTTTAAAATCTCTTCGTTCCTGTGTTGCTGGTGGTAAGAGCAGCTTTTTCTGATGACGTTGAGGGGAACGTACAGAGGTAAATGTAGGCGTGAACAGGGAGGGGACACATGTGCTCATATCCACGTTGATTCAGATGTTGAAATGATGGGTGTATGGATCCAGTCGTACTCACAGATTTGAACATCTGAATTTTTCTGAGCATACGCCTGTCTCTGGATTGAGACGTACGCTTTTTTCATTCCATTTTATAAGCAAGTCTTTGTACATGAGACGCCTGGTTTTTATCCATTATTCATTTTTGTTTTTTTTACTCTTGTATTCTCGCTGCTTGTCCAACTGTTTTTGTTGTGGCTAATGCAGTCATTTCATTCAAAAGTGTCCCTGATGTTGAAATACAATAAAATAATCTATCTCTCTATGGTTAGCTGTGTGTAATTAGCTGTGTGTAATTAGCTGCGTGTAGTTAGCGTGGATAGCCGTGTGTGGTTAGCTGTGTGTAGTAGGCGTGTATAATTAGCTGTGTGTGGTTAGCATGTGTGGTTAGCTGTGTGTGGTTAGCGTGTGTGGTTAGCGTGTGTAGTTAGCGTGTGTGGTTAGCGTGTGTGGTTAGCGTGTGTGGTCAGCGCTGTGTTTAGTTAGCGCTGTGTTTAGTTAGCGCTGTGTTTAGTTAGCGCTGTGTGGAGTTAGCGCTGTGTGGAGTTAGCTGTGCTTTCATAAATAATGATCCAAACTGAGGTTCTGTTCTCTTACCAAAGTGAATCCATCCTCCTGCATCATGAGTCACATGATCTACTGAGCTCCACTTTAGAGTCCAGCTACAAACATGTAGGAGCCCCTTCATCACACACATACAGGACTGTAGTCCTCCAGGACCTCAGCCTGAGTCTATCCACTGAGTAAGAGCCATTTTTAACCTCCTGTGGAGTCCTGACGCACACACTAAGCTCCTTATTTTACACACACACACACACACACACACACACACACACACACACACACACACACACACACACACACACACACACACTAATATGAGCTAAAGTCTAATATCTCCATCCTATAACGTGCTGCTCTTCGTTACCGTGCACGAGCCGCTCCGGTGTCACGTGACTGCTCTCAGTGGTGGTCTCGCGTGAGTTCTCCGGTCTTCCTTTGGTCCCGGTCCAGCTCCAGGTCTGTGAGAGCGTTTTAATCACCGTTAAAGGTCAGTGTTGTCCGTTAACGGATAAAGACAGACAGAGAAGAACTAAAGCTGTGTCTGTAGTAGAGCCCACAGTGCCCCCTGCAGGCCCACAGACACACTGCAACTCATAGACATACAGCAATTCTATTCTGCAACTAGCACTGGGTCACACACAGGATACATTAACCTCATTATATAACTTTATTAACCTCACTATATAGCTTTATTTACCTCATTATATAACTTTATTAATCTCACTATATAACTTTATTAATCTCACTATATAACTTTATTAATCTCACTATATAACTTTATTTACCTCATGATATAACTTTATTAATCTCACTATATAACTTTATTAATCTCACTATATAACTTTATTAATCTCACTATATAGCTTTATTTACCTCATGATATAACTTTATTAATCTCACTATATAGCTTTATTTACCTCATTATAACTTTATTAATCTCATTATATAACTTTATTAATCTCACTATATAACTTTATTAATCTCACTATATAACTTTATTATCTACATATACTATACTTTATTTACCTCACTATAGAACTTTATTAACCTCACTATATAACTTTATTAACCTCATTATATAACTTTATTTACCTCATTAGATAACTTTATTTACCTCACTATATAACTTTATTTACCTCATTATATAACTTTATTATCTCATCTACTATAACTTTATTAATCTCACTATAACTTTATTAATCTCATTATATAACTTTATTAATCTCACTATATAACTTTATTAATCTCACTATATAACTTTATTAATCTCACTATATAACTTTATTAACCTCACTATATAACTTTATTAATCTCACTATATAACTTTATTTACCTCATGATATAACTTTATTAATCTCACTATATAGCTTTATTTACCTCATTATATAACTTTATTAATCTCATTATATAACTTTATTAATCTCACTATATAACTTTATTAATCTCACTATATAACTTTATTAATCTCACTATATAACTTTATTTACCTCACTATAGAACTTTATTAACCTCACTATATAACTTTATTAACCTCATTATATAACTTTATTAACCTCACTATATAACTTTATTAACCTCACTATATAACTTTATTAACCTCATTATATAACTTTATTAACCTCACTATATAACTTTATTTACCTCACTGTATAACTTTATTTACCTCACTGTATAACTTTATTAATCTCACTATATAACTTTATTTACCTCACTATAGAACTTTATTAACCTCACTATATAACTTTATTAACCTCATTATATAACTTTATTAACCTCACTATAGAACTTTATTAACCTCACTATATAACTTTATTAACCTCATTATAACTTTATTAACCTCACTATATAACTTTATTTACCTCACTGTATAACTTTATTTACCTCACTGTATAACTTTATTAATCTCACTATATAACTTTATTTACCTCACTATAGAACTTTATTAACCTCACTATATAACTTAATTAACCTCATTATATAACTTTATTAACCTCACTATATAACTTTATTTACCTCATTATATAACTTTATTAATCTCACTATATAACTTTATTAATCTCACTATATAACTTTATTAATCTCATTATATAACTTTATTAATCTCACTATATAACTTTATTAATCTCACTATATAACTTTATTTACCTCACATTATAACTTTATTAACCTCACTATATAATTTTATTAATCTCACTATATAACTTTATTAATCTCACTATATAACTTTATTAACCTCATTATATAACTTTATTAATCTCACTATATAACTTTATTAATCTCACTATATAACTTTATTAATCTCATTATATAACTTTATTAATCTCACTATATAACTTTATTAATCTCACTATATAACTTATTAATCTCACTATATAGCTTTATTTACCTCATTATATAACTTTATTAATCTTATTATATAACTTTATTAATCTCACTATATAACTTTATTAATCTCACTATATAACTTTATTAACCTCACTATATAACTTTATTAATCTCACTATATAGCTTTATTTACCTCATGATATAACTTTATTAATCTCACTATATAGCTTTATTTACCTCATTATATAACTTTATTAATCTCATTATATAACTTTATTAATCTCACTATATAACTTTATTAATCTCACTATATAACTTTATTAATCTCACTATATAACTTTATTTACCTCACTATAGAACTTTATTACCTCACTACAATAACTTTGATTAACCTCACATTATAACTTTATTAACCTCACTATATAATTTTATTAATCTCACTATATAACTTTATTAATCTCACTATATAACTTTATTAACCATCATTAATATAACTTTATTATCTCACTATATAAATTTATTAATCTCACTATATAACGTTATTAATCTCATTATATAACTTTATTAATCTCACTATATAAACTTTATTAATCTCACTATATAACTTTATTAATCTTCACTATATAGCTTTTTATTTACCTCATTATATAACTTTATTAATCTTTATTATATAACTTTATTAATCTCACTATATAACTTTATTATCTCATTATATAACTTTATTAACCTCACTATATAACTTTATTATCTCACTATATAGCTTTATTTACCTCATGATATAACTTTATTAATCTCACTATATAGCTTTATTTACCTCATTATATAACTTTATTAATCTCATTATATAACTTTATTAATCTCACTATATAACTTTATTAACCTCATTATATAACTTTATTAACCTCACTATATAACTTTATTAACCTCATTATATAACTTTATTAACCTCACTATATAACTTTATTTACCTCACTATATAACTTTATTTACCTCACTATATAACTTTATTAATCTCACTATATAACTTTATTTACCTCACTATAGAACTTTATTAACCTCACTACATAACTTTATTAACCTCACATTATAACTTTATTAACCTCACTATATAATTTTATTAATTTCACTATATAACTTTATTAATCTCACTATATAACTTTATTAACCTCACTATATAACTTTATTAATCTCACTATATAACTTTATTAACCTCACTATAGAACTTTATTAACCTCACTATATAACTTTATTAATCTCATTATATAACTTTATTAACCTCACTATAGAACTTTATTAACCTCACTATATAACTTTATTAACCTCACTATAGAACTTTAGGTTATTTACATAACCACGGTTCTATGAGTAATATGAGTGAGATGTCTCACTATGGGATGCACACTCCCTGCAGCCCTCAGCTGTGTATGTGGTTAGCATGTGTAGTTAGCGAGTATAGTTAGCTGTGTGTGGTTAGCGTTTGTAGTTAGCTGTGTGTGGTTAGCGGTGTGTTGTTAACTGTGTGTGGTTAGCGGTGTGTGGTTAGCATGTGTAGTTAGCTGTGTGTGGTTAGCGTGTTTAGTTAGCTGTGTGTGGTTAGCGTGTGTAGTTAGCTGTGAGTGGTTAGCGTGTGTAGTTAGCGGCGTGTAGTTAGCTGTGTGTGGTTAGCGTGTGTGGTTAGCGGTGTGGTTAGCTGTGGGTAGTTAGCTGTGTGTGTAGTTAGCTGTGTGTGTAGTTAGCGGTGTGTGGTTAGCGGTGTGTAGTTAGCTGTGTGTGGTTAGCTGCGTGTATAGTTAACGTGTATAGTTAGCGATCACCGCCAAATACACTTTCACAGTGGAAAAGGCTTTGCGCTTGTCAATCAGGTCCTGCAGGAATGACAGAGTCACTCCCACCGGTCACTGATAGGGGATATGACTCCCTTGGAGACACCATCCCACAAATATCCTCCAGTTGCGATCAAAAAGAGACCTAGTGGAGGAGGCTCAAGTGCTCTGTATGGTGGAGATCACATTCTGTGAGAGTCCCACGGCTGAATGATTGAGCAATTCAAGGGCCAAGCCCACAGCCTCAGTCCCTCTGGGTGTCGGTGGAAGATCGTTTGTCCTGCCTGTGACAGCAGATCCCTGAGCAGCGGGAGCTGCCAAGGACGAGCGCACAGCAGCCGGTAAATCTCCGCCAGCTAGTGCATGGCTGGCCAATGTGGGGCCACCAGGATCAGTGCATGGCCCTGCTCCCTCATCCTGGATAGAGTGCGGAGTGTCATGGCCAGTAAGGGAAATGCATAAAGCAGCGCGCACTGCCAGACGTGCGCTAGTGCGTCTACGCCGAGGGGAGTATTTGTTCCACGCAGGGAGAAAAACACTGCGCACTGCGTGTTTTCCTCCATGGCAAACAGATCCACCTCGGCCCGTCCGTAACGGGCCCACAACTGTTGCACCACCGGTGGGTGTAACCTCCATTACCAGTACACTGGCGCGCCCCTGGACAGCAGGTCCGCGCCAGTGTACGGGTAATGGAGGTTACACCAACTGGTGGTGCAACAGTTTAGGACCCCGGGAACGTGCATTGTCCTCAGAGAGAGGAGATAATTGCAACTCCATAGGATCAGTTTGCGTGCTGGCAGCAGCAACCGACGGGAGCTTAAGCCGCCTTGGCGGTTGATATACGCTACCACCGTGGTATTGTTTGTCCTCACCAGGACATGATGTCCCCTGAGAGACGGGAGGAAGTGGATCAGCGAGAGGAACACCGCTGACATTTCCAAAACAGTTTATGTGACAGCGTCGGAGGTCTGCGTTCCAGCAGCCCCTCACCGACCTGCCCTCGTACATTCTGCCCCAGCCCGTCATGGCGTGGAGCAACAGAGCAAATGGGGGGTGCAACAAGCAGACGTGGGACGGAGGGAGCGGGGTAGAGCGCGTTTAGCTTACAGAGCATTTTGACGGAGCACATGTGGGGCGCGTTTATCGGAACTGGGGGGCCGGGGAAAAATGCGCTGAGCACGCTAAGTGCGCCAAGCGGAGTGAGAGAGCGTAAATGCGCAGCACATACACGATTCCACACCAAAGAGGAGATCAGCAATCAAATTTAAAATTTTTATTATACTTTTGTTTTTAATCTCTATTACATTAACATTATTTTTTGATAAACACAAAAACACTTCTATATTGTTGTGGTATCATTTCTAAAGTGATTACTGCTAGTAGTGGGACGGGATATTGATGGTGTTGTGTTACGTTTAGTTGTTCAGCGTTTACATTCACTGAATATTATTTGCTGATTTTGCTCATTCCTCACTTGCTGCTGGAGCACAGAGAACAAATATGATTGGTTCTTCAGTCAGGTCTGTGCTCCACGTACGGACCACCTGGTCTGGTCTGCGTACTGTAACGGACTGAGTTCTATGTTCTGGTTATGTTCCACTTGTGTGTATTCAGTGGTTAACTGATGCTGAGATTTCCCATGGCCATGAAGGCATCATGGTTACGTTCAGCTTTCTCTGCCAATGTGTGTCTTTGTTTACATGTGTTCTGAATGTTGATTGGCTGGGAGGCTGGGGAAAGGGCGGGCGTAAGCGGGGAAAAGACTAGTGAACAATTCTGTTCCCACTGTAGTGTGGGTGTATGATGGTGTACGACGGTTCTTTGTGTTTGTTTGTTTATTTGTGGTGTGTTACTACGACCTCCATTAAAGCCTGTAAAACTGTGATAACGGCTTGAGTCACGTCATTAAATTACCTTTTGGGTTGCGGTGAGTGTGTGCGCCCCCCCCTCACTGTGCAAGGTACCGCGCTAATAATCTACTGGCTGCAAAACGTTGAAAACGTAATAATTTACGTCGGGTTTGCTTCGGGCTCAGGCCTACAGTTTAAGTTAATGGGTCGAGCTCGAGTCGGGTCGAGCTGGATTTTTTGGGCCTGATCTAAACTCTAGTGGAGAGATGAATGTAAAGTTGTGTTTGTGGTGACATCAAATTCAATTCAATTCAAGTCAACTTCATTTTGTATTGTGCAAATTACAACAAAAATCATCTCGAATTTGTGCAGCTGAAGTTTTGATGCCCAGCGACTAATGCTAATGCTAACAAAGGAACATTTTCACATCAGAATGTTGTATGTTTGGCACCAACACAAATCAAATGATTGTAGGAGTACAATGGGAGGAAAGTCTTCTTATTAGTTTGTTATTTAATAAATAAATACCTTCCAATTGATTGATTTGTTTGTCAACATTTCAGGAGGAAAAAGAAAAGCAAGAATCAGAGAATCCGTACAGCTGGTCGTTCACAGGTGGACGCTTTAAAGCAGCTTTATTTATTTATTTATTCAGACGCTGTTTGGACTTTCAATAATGTGATTAAAGAGTGTTGATGGTGTGGCTTCAGTCTTTGGAGGAACAAGGTTTCTCCCTGGAGGAGGAGGAAGGTTGGGGAGGTTTATCCCTGGAGGAGGAGGAAGGTTGGGGAGGTTTCTCCCTGGAGGAGGAGGAAGGTTGGGGAGGTTTATCCCTGGAGGAGGGGAAGGAGAAGAGGTCTGCTGGGCATCCTCCAGCAGCAGCAACCTTCTCCTCTGCTCTCAGACACAGTTCCTGGAGGAAGTGGGCCGTCTCCATCACCAGCTCACTCTCATCATCATCATCTACGAGGAAGTACAACATCTACCAGTTAAAGAGGCAGTATTATGAAAAATTCCCTTTCTAATGGTTCTACTACAGTGATATACATCCTTTAGCCTCATTCAGAGGGACAATGTTGAAAAAGTTCTGTTTCCTCCCTTGTTATTCCACATTTTGTAAAAAGTCAGCTATAAACGGGACAGTTGGATTTTTCTCATTGTGACGTCACATCGTGGAAACTCCTCCTCCTGACAATCCTGGCTCCTCCTACCCTACATAAGACTACCTCACAGGTAAAACAATCATAGCGAAGGCAGGTTGATATTACAGTTATGTTACGTATATAGATAATCTAGTAAATAGATAAACTGAAGAGCGCTCACAATCAATTTCACTTTTAGTAGGCGTCGTACCACCTTGTATCACCTTGGGGAGTGGTGGCCTAGTGGTTAAGGACGCTGGGCTTGTAATCGGAGGGTTGCCGGTTCAAGCCTCACCGGGGCCGTCACTGTGGGATGTTGAGCAAGTCCCTTAACCCCGAACTGCTCCCCAGGCGCCGCAAAATGGCTGCCGACTGCTCCTCAGGGATGGGTTAAGTGCAGAAGACAAATTCCAATAATGTACTAACATTACATGGCCAATTAAAGGCGAAAGCCCGATTTAATCTAATTAATCTAATCTAAATATAACATAAACCCTTGTTGATGATTCCATGTACGTGCTTTAAAACCTGAGGAGATCGCTCATTCAAAGCTGCCGCGCACTGACTTTGGAATGAACTCCCACTCGACCTGCGCTCCCTGGACTCCGTGGATATCAAAAAGCGCCTAAAACACATTTGTTTGCAAAAGCAGTCTAATCCCACCGACTCACGCTGCCTTTGACCGTCTGTATTTGTTATGTTTTTTATTATGTTACTGTGTTATGATGTATTGTTTTATTACTGTGAAGCACATTGTAACTATGTCTGTGAAAAGCGCTATACAAATAAAGGTTACTTACTTTATGGGATGATCTGACGTGTTTGTGAAAGAATGCGATGCAGCGGTTGGACAAAACACTGGACTATTGTCTTAAATGGATTATTTCTGTGGTCAGAATAGGTGAGAAGGACAATAAAGCGACGTAGCAGCTCATGTGAGTGTTTCAAACAGCTGATAGTTGACAATAGCGACCGGTCACATTCAGTTCCATTTTTAGTAGTTGTTATATCATCTCGTATCGCTTTTATGGGAAGATCTGAGGTGTTTGTGACTCGATGAGACGCAGCATTAGGACAAAATAATGGACTGTCATCTTAAAATGATTATTCCTGTGGTTAGAATAGGTGAGGAGAAGAAGAAATACTGTTAATGATTTACTGCTGCTGTGATAAACCAGTGGGCGTGTACTGTCGCTGTCCCCAATCAACGTTCTTGAAGCCAAAATACGGTGCTTAGGGGTGCTTCCATCTTGCAAATTTGACGTCATTTGGAGCCAGAGTCTGCACAGTAGGGTCTGGTGGGAGGAGCCCTGGTAACGCGACCCGTCCATTTAGCGTACTACCCTGATGACTTACCCAGCTACGCCAAGAACATAAGTATCTTTCCCACTGGAAATTTTACCAACGTCTTGTTCAGATGATCAGATCATAGAGGTTAGTACTAGTACTAGGAGCTGAAAAAAGACAAAAAACTGAACGTCTCGGCTTTCCTTCACGATATAACTGCTATTCACACAAGAGAGCTACACAAGATCCACGGCTGTCAATCATCGTCATATATGACATAAAATCCTGTTTTTCATCTTCAAACAACTTATTTAAAACAAAGTTCATATGAAAATGAGCATTTGAACAAAATGTAGGGTGATAACAACTAATGACCACAGCATAGTTTAGATTAGGAAAAAAATATGAGACAAGTATTTTAACTTTACAGTTTGACCCACATCCCATCTGTTATCATTGAAGAGGCGGGGTTTATGACCTATGCTGCAGCCAGTCAGCAGGGGGAGCTCTAAAAATAAAAGCTTCACTATCCCATGAGCATGCGTCGCTCATTCTTTTTACAGTCTATGTGATAAACACACACACGCTGAAGCAGCACGTGCTTCAGCGTGTGTGTGTTTACGCCCACTCGTGAATATTCATGAAGGCCCAAAAAACAGCCTGTTTTTCGGAGCGCTCTGAAATTGACTTTTTAGAGGCTAAAACTCCAGAAAACTGGGTGAGTTTGGGAAAATAAACCTCAAATATATTGTTGTTGGGGTTCTTATAGTGCAGCAGATTAGTAAAAAAATAATTCACTTTGGTATAAAAGCATGATATTTGGCACAGATACTCTCTGAAGGCCACTATTTTGGTTAAAGGCGTTGGGCACTCAAAAATTCAATATGTCTAACTCTGCCCGTGTGTGATGCACATATTCCAACTTGGGTAAACCATCTTGAAAAATGTGCGTCATATTGAATTTTTGAGTGGCCAACGCTTTTTTCCTAAAATAGTGGCCTTGAGAGAGTCTCTGTGCCAAATGTCATGTTTTTATACCAACGTGAACGACTCTCTTGAAATATGCAATTAATCTGCTGCACTATTACAGCAATTGGACATGGGTGAAAAATAGCATAATATTGGACTTTTAAGCATGATATAAACATCATGTGTTCACCTTTCATTTCCTTTAACCTGGGCACGTTCATCTCCACCTCAGAATTCTGCTCCTGCAGAACTTGACACATCTTTTTATGAGTGAACCAGTGGATCTGTTGGCACGCCAGGCTGCAGTAGGACACCTCAGAGGAACCATAACCACTCTCAGATACAGTCAATGTGTATATGACATCATGGAGGAAAAACACTCTCACATTACCATAAAATCAATTTACATTCATATAAAACAAATTATATACTAAACAAATCATACATTATTATAAAATCAATTATATACTAATAAAAATAATTATACCTTATTAAAAATACATTTATACGAATGTAAAAAATCATTATACATTAATATAAAACACTCACATTAATATGAAAATAATAATATACTAATATAAAAAATCCTACATTAATATAAAACAAAGTATTTATTAATATGAAATAAATTATACTGTATATGAAATTAAAAGAAATAATACATTCATATGAAACAAATTTATACAAAAATAATTATACATTAGTAAAAATAAAGTGTACACTAGTATGAAACAAATTACAGTATATACTAATATATCAAACAATACAGTATAATACTAAGAAAGAATAATTATATATTATTAAAAAAAATGTTATACTAATGTAAAAAACATTCTACATTAATATAAAATAAAAATATACTAATTTAAAAAAAATCCTACATTAATATAAAACATATTTTTTAATATAAAATAAATTATATACTAATACAAAATAATTATACATTAATAAAAATAAATTATATAAAAATTTAAAAGAAAATATAATTAATAAAAAAGAAACTACATACTAATATAAAAAGTATAAATAATTTAAAACAAATGTTCTGACTGAGTCATGTGATTGGATGACAAACATTCAGTATCACTCCTCTGTTCAGGCGTTCTAATGACCGTTTATTATTTTATTATGATTTATGTTTATGTGACGCCATGGCAACAGCCTCGTCTCCCTTCCAGTTGTGGACCTATTTGTGTAGGCGGAGCCAAATCAATGATTAAATAAACCAATAATAATCTCTGTTGACAAATAAAATGTGTTTGTAGAACTGTTGATAAAAGATAAATAGCAGAATGGAGGGATTATCCACGAGCCAATCACAGCAGAGATGATATTTCAGCACAACAGCACCACCTACAGGCTGATATTGGTTAAATACAAATTAAACAAATGACACTGAACAAAAATATTAATGCAACACTTTTGTTTTTGCTCCCATTTCTCATGATCTCAACTCAAAGATCTAAAACATTTTCTATAAACATAAAAGACATATTTATCTCAAATATTGTTCATAGATAATATTGGGGGGGGGGGGGGGGGGGGGGTCAGAAAACCAGTCAGTATCTGGTAGGGCTGGGACGATACCCTTTTGTTCCGATTCGATTTTAGCCCAGATTCTTGGATTTAAATTACGATTCTGATTTTACAAGTATTGCGATTCTACAGTAATGATTATCACCATTTTTTCTTATCCAAACACATAAGTTGAATCCTAAACTTCTAGGAATATGTCACAGTTCCAAAAAACAATGCACATCACATCACATTCAGTCATTCACTGGTTTATCATTATTTATTTAGTGATTTATATTATTTAGACTAAAAATAAAAAAAACTCCATCAGAAATGAGGTAAACAACATGTACAAAACAACAAATTAGTTCAGAACTTTTTGAAGTTAGTGCTTTGGAGTGTCTGTGTTTTTGTGTAGGAACAGGAGCTGGTCTATATATACTGTATATAGTAATTATATAGTAAACAATGTATTACAGTGTGAAGATCAGCCTCATTTTTCTGTCTGAGCCACAGTTAAAATCTTGAACAATATTTGTGAGAATTAGATATTTTGTGTTTATAGAAAATATTGTTGATCTTTGAGTTCAGCTCATAAAAAATGGAAGCAAAAACAAAAGTGTTGCATTTATATTTGTGTTCAGTGTATATAGCCTACTATTGAAAACATAAGTGAAAAAAGAAATGATGCATTAATATAAGAACAAATTTACAAACTGCACAACAAACACGTGATGCAACAAATGTAGATTTTAAATGTCAAAGAGTTTCAATAACATTAAGTAAACTTGTTTAATACTATTGTAATGTTTGGTTGATTTAAAGTAAATCTTTGTGTAAAGCTTCTCAGCCACCGTACAATACAAAGTAAAGCTACGAGACTTACTGCTTTACACAGAGAACACCTCTTCTCTGCTCCTTTTTCTCCACACGTAGAACAATACTCTGCATCTTCAAAGGTCATGTGACCAGTGAGAGCCTGAGTCAGCACTGAGAACGCTGACGGGTCACTGCCCTGGAGACATCAAAACATTACAAAGATTTAACAAGATTTAACACATCACATGTTGTCCTCGCTCTCTCTCTCTCTCTCTCTCTCTCTCTCTCTATATATATATATATATATATATATATATATATATATACATGGTTCTTTGTGTTCAAACATCCATCCATGCTAGCTAGGTTAGCCAGTAACAAGGGTTGTTTGGATTTTAACGATTCTGATTCTGATTCTCAATTTCGATTCCTGTTCTAAACGATTCTCGATTCTTTGTGTTGTGCAGGTCAACAGGTCACAGATTTTACAGGAGAATATTTTCATTTGAAAAAGCCTTTACACAGGCCATTTTTATGAATTCACTTAGTTGATACAGTTTAATTTGGTTGCTGTACTGTGACTATTCAATTACAAAGGTCTCCCACTGTAACTGTAAAAGTGAAACTTGCTGAAATAAAACTACAAACAAGTTGTCATCAGTGTAAAAAACAAAGAGCTACAGGTAGATGTGAAACTAAATAAAACTAACTCAAACCCTGGAGCAGCAGTGACGTGCCGTGACCACTAGGGTTGGGTAGGCACGTTGCAAATCGAAATCACCAATGACAATTTCATATGTTTCTGCTGTCAAGTGTAAATTCAATTCAATTCAACTTTATTTGTATAAAGCAATCTACAACAAAGTCATCTCAATGCACTTATCAAAATATAAAATTCATAATAAGAACGAAAAAACCCAACAAGATCCACACGAACATCTAACAAAATCAACATCATAAACACCATAAAAGAAACATAAACAATTTAATTTTAATTTTAATAATTTTAATATAGCCTCCATACTCTCCCAACAAGATATATCTGATGACACAGCAGCACATCTGTTGTTTGTGTTGGAAACACAAAAACACAGACAAAAAGACAACAACTCAGTGAGGAGCATCCACAAAGTCAATCCTTCCTTTTGTTCCATTCACTATAGAAAATACCAACAATGTTCTGACCTTACCTTTGCTGAAGCTCTGGTAGCTCAGGTGTTGGTCTCCATCTTTTAAAAGCTGTTGTTTTTACTCAAAACAAAGTTTCTTTATCATCTCTAGCGCTGTCATCCTGACTGTAGTGTTATCTCGCCCACTAGCTAGAGAACGTAGCAGCAGCGGTCACATGGGATCAATTCACTAATGTACTGTAAACTTACGTATAGCGTATATATATATATATACCTCATTGTTGTTCGTTATTTGTTATTTGTTGTCCGTATGTCTTTAGTTAAGTTATTTGTTGTATAGTATTGCTAGTTGTTTTTTTTTTGTGTGTTTGTTGTGTGTTTTAAGTGCTCTTTTTATGCACTGCAGGTTTGCACTGGGGGTTGGGGGGGATTGCAATTTCATCTGTGCTGTATGTTTAACATGGGGCATATTTGACAATAAAGAACCTTGAATCCTTGAATATATATATATATATATATATATATATATATATATATATATATATATATATATATACATATATACATATAGCATTTAGCTATAGTCCAAAGGCAGCTCTCTACGCTGCCTTTGGACATAGATGGTTGTCATCTTGGCGACCTGACTGCGCATGCGCAAACACGTAAAAACACGCAATGGGAACGGAGGCAGAGGAGCAACGTGCCTTTGGGAGGGGGCGTGGCCTCCCTCTGCCTTACAGCGGCGTGAGACTGTCCAGCTGTTCCAGGAAATAGAGCTGTTCAGTAATTTAGGCTATAAAATGCACAAAATGCTGACACTTTCAAATTTATAGGTACTGTAGGCTATTGGAAATGGAAAAATAAATAATTTATAATTATATTATAAATAACACAAATAATCAAAATATCAATTCACCCTTGGGTAGGCACTGCCTACCTTGCCTACCCTGACGGCACGTCACTGTGGAGCAGTCATGTGACAAATCAATCAACAGTTCTAGTTGAGAAACATTATTATTATTCTGGATACAGTGGAAACATAAACTATAAAAAAGTTGTATTTTGAACTTGTTTATATTGCAGGGAAGATATTACATACATAAATGTAATTGGAGTCTAAAGCCACAAAAATTGCACCACTTTAAAAAGAAAATAGACTAATATTAAACATCTTTACATGGAGTATAAGACAAAAGAGCAGTTTTTGAATCCTTAAATCTGTTGATTAAAGTAAAAGTTTCCCAAGTATTTTTTCTCTATGTACATACGTAAATTGTATATGACTGTAAAAAAAATAAATGTTTTCTACAAACAGGTAATTGTGTGAATTGTATATATTGTAATAGTTTTATGGATCATCAATATATATATATTTTTTTAAACTATCGCTGCCGTCACTGTCTATAATTCCGAGGCAGCAGCCCTTCCTCCGATACAGAGAGAGAGCAGCAGAGGACTGTCCTACACTTCCTCTGTTAACGTCTTGAATAAGGCTACATTCTGGGTGAACCTTTAAATCGTAGAAGCAGCGCTGTCTATGACACGGCCGGAGAAGAAGTGATCAGCGCTCTCTCTCTCCTGTTAGCCTACGGTCAGCGGCTCCGCAGCCAGACACACACACACACACACACACACACACACACACACACACACACACACACACACACACACACACACACACACACACACACACAGACTGCAGTCACTACAGTCGCGTTCTGAACGCACCTTATACAACCCCCATGTAAACAAACAAAGCAAGCCGTGGAAACAAACTACTGCAGGCATTTTTGAATTGAACAAACAAAATTCAAACATCTTCGTAACAATTCCGGAACCGCTTCCTATTTGGAATCGGTTCTCGGTGCCCAACCCTATTAGCCTGTAGCTGTGTTTTAAACATCCATCCACGCTAGCTAGGTTAGCTCGTACCTGTGTTTTAGACATCCATCCGTGCTAGCTAGGTTAGCAATTAGCCTGTGCTACACATACATTCACTTCACTTACAAGTTCTACTGATGAAATGCTCCTCACCAGCTGCTGCAGGAGTGACGTCTCACAGTACGGAAACTTCCTGATGCAGTCCCTGATGAACTTTTCCTGGTAGTGAGGGAAACCATCGCTGTCCCTCCCCCTCAGCAGGCTGAGCATGACAACGCACACACACACAGAGTGACGACAACCAGGCCAATGTGTGCCACACACACCACGCTGCTGCCCCATCCTCACCTTTTCACCAGTGTGTCCAACTGATCATCCTGTTTCTGGAGGAACATCTGGCACTTCTGCAGCACACAGCTGATGTAGTGCATCTTCATGGCCATCACCTCGTTCATCACCACACACTGCTCACACAGCAGCTCCATCACCTGGTGACACTTCTCCAGAGATGCAGCGTCTACCAGCTCCGGGTTCTCCTTCACCAGCATCACTATCTGCACATGGTGGATCCATGAGACGTGGAGGTGATTGATCAGAGATGATCAGAGGTTACTGATCAGGAGGACTCACCCTGACAGGGTTCAGGTTGGTGGTCATGATGATCTGGTGAAGAGGACCAACCAGACTTGGGGGCAGCTTGGGCTCCATCTCCGCTCCTTGAGGTCTGGTGAAGAAGTCCAGCCTCGCCCGTGAGAAGAAGTTATTGATGACTGTGACACACTCGTGTTGGCCTGAGAGAAGAGTTTGGTTCAAATATAAAACGATGATAGAAAGTGTTTGATGTTTGTCCCTCACCGACGAACGCTGCCATCTGAGCCGCGGTGCGACCCACAGAGTTGACCACGTCTGTTTCTGCTCCGGCATTCAGCATCATGGAGGTGATGTCAGCCTGTCCTGAAGGAAGAGGACAATTGTCACACGTATCTTAATCCACCTGGAATGATGTGAGTCTGTGTTGTTGTGTTGTTACCTGACAGGCCTGCAAACATGAGCGCCGTGTAACCGTGTTCATGTTGGTTACAGTTAACGTCAGCGCCGTTCTGCAGCAGCAACGCACACATGTCAGCCTTTCCCTTATAGGCTGCGTGCATAAGTGGAGTCATACCGTTCTATGGAAATAAACAGACTTTAGCAGGTTAGCATGTGGACATTAGCATTTTAGCATGTGGACATTAGCATTTTAGCATGTGGACGGTAACATGTTGGCATGTGGCTATTAACATGGTGATATTTGCATGGTGGCATTAGCATGTTAGCATGTGGACATTAGCATGTTAGCCTGTGGAAATTAGCATGTTGGCATGTGGAAATTAGCATGTTGGCTTGTGGACATTAGCACGTGGATATTACAATGGTGACATTAGCATGTTAGCATGTGGACGTTAGCATGGTGACAGTGGCATGTGGACGTTAGTATGGTGACATTACCATGTTGAAAACAGCATAGTGACATTAGCATGGTGACATTAGCATGGCGACATTTGCATGTGGACATTAGCATGTGGATGTTAGCATGATGACATTAGCATGTTGACATTAGCATGGTGACATTAGCATGGTGATATTAGCATGGTGACATTAGCACAGTGACATTAGCACAGTGACATTAACATGCAAACATTAGCACATAGACATTAGCATGGTGACATTCGCATGTTTACATCAGCATGGAGATGTTAGCATGGTAACATTAGCATGGTGACATTAGCATGGCAAAATTTGCATATTGACATTAGCATGGTGATATTAACATTGGAACATTAGCACATGAACATTAGCATAGCGACATTAGCATGTAGAAATTAGCATGTGGACATTAGCATAGTGACATTAACATGTAGACATTAGCATGTAGACTTAGCATGGTGACATTAGCAAGTTGATGTTTGCATAATGACAGTATGTTGACATTAGCATGTTGACATTAGCATGGTAATGTTAGCATAATGACAGCATGGTGACATTAGCATGGTGATGTTAGCATAATGACAGCATGTTGACATTAGCATGGTGATGTTAGCATAATGACAGCATGGTGACATTAGCATGGTGATGTTAGCATAATGACAGCATGTTGATATTAGCATATTGATGAAGCAGAAGGAAGCTAAAGCCTTGTCCATACGTATCTGGGTATCTACTAAAATTAATATTTTTCCAGGGTTTGGCTTGTCATCCACATGAAAACGCAGCATATGATTTTTAAAAACGCGATTTTTGAAAAAACTCCAACCAAAGCGAAAATTTGGCAAAACACCGGTTTTGCGTTTGAGTGTGGACATAGATAACTGGAGTTTTCTGGAGTCACGGGGACTGTGCTGGCGGCACTGGTGTGGGGTAAATCAACATTTACATGATGATTTGTTGAAAACATTTCTTTGTATCATTAGAAGAAATTTGACTCGTTCAATGTTTTCTGAAACACATCTGAGTTGATATTTAACTTATATAGATATATAACTGTTACTCCACCACCACCATGATAAACAACCTATTCTCTAAGTGTGTGTGTGTGTGTGTGATGAGAGCGTCTCCAGCTGACTGTGACACACACAGATGCTGATTGTAAAACACATGAAGGACCGTCAGCCTCTCACGAGTCACCTCCATATGTCCCGTCACCATGGATACCATATGATCAGAAGGGGGCGGGGCTCCAACGTACCTCATCCAAACAGTTGATCCGTACGTTTTCATCAGAAAGCAGCTGCGACACCTGGTGCACGTCACCTGCAGACAGCCCCCCTCCCTCAGTGAATGGACCCTCAGTGTGTGTGTGTGTGTGTGTGTGTCTCATCAACTCAATAAAGTCTGACTTAAGCCCACTTTGTTTCTGAGTGAAGAATAAAGTAACTTTCCTTTGATGTGGTAATGTATTCAATGGTCACATGATCACATGGTGGAGACAGACTACATGTCTACTTATAGATGTTCTTTACTCCATCCACTGTAATCCTGTCACTACAGGTCCTTTAAACCAGAGGTTCTCAGGCTTGTTTGGCTCTAGTTCCTCTTTCTCTTATTTCAGAATCCATGTCCTTTGTTCAACGACTACATTTTGCTCATAATTTTTGTTTTTATAAAAAACAACTATAGATCAAAATGATGGAATGAATGAGTTATAACACACATTTTAAAGAGTCTATTTTTGTAAATAAGTGAATTAAACAGTATTTAGTGCCTCCTGAAGAGATTTATCTCTATAGTTTTTATCATTTCCTGTCATGGCGTGAGAATGACTTGTATTTTCAGTTCATGTTCTAATTAAGATCATATCATTATTATGATTATCATTCTTAACTAGCTATAAAGACTATAAAACCTCATATTTCTATAGAACATTCCTTGCTCTCTCTAGCAAACATGAAATAAATGGATGAAATCACTCACCCTCAGAGATGAGCTGAAGGATTCTTCTCTCTGATGTGGTCAGATCTCCTCTCTGAGCTGCTGCCATCCTCACTCTGACCTGGACCTGTTGGTCTAAAGGTGAAGGGCTGACCCCCCCAGTGCTGTACCACCCTCAGGGGAGCCCCCCCCCAGGGCCGTACCACCCTCAGAGGACAGGAGGGGAGGTGTGTGCTGTGCTCGTTCAAATGAAGAGCTTTAGAAAGCATGAAACTGAATCAGATGAATATAAATGTGCTTTATTAAAATATGAAATGATTGAAGCTCACTCTAAAGCAAGGCTCATGAACTCATTTTAGTTCAGTGGCCAAATATGGACATGTTTGATCTAAAATGCACCACAAAGGTTGGGAATTGAACAATTACAACATTAGTGCTATTTTAAATTTCAATGTATAAATGACATAAAAGTGCGTAGATTATATAAGGCACTGACAATATCCAAGCAATAGGTGACAGGTAGTAAAAATATCTAATCAATTTGGGGAAATTTTGTCAAATAATTTGAGGATTGAGCAGGATTAGGTTTAATCCAACAATAAAAATAAGTAACATTGTGTTGTACAAGCATGGGAACCACTTTCAATATTGTGGAAACTCAACTTGAACAATTGTAAAGTTCTACTTCCAAATAAATTTGTTGAAATGTGTTCATTTGCATCGATGCCAATATTTGTTTGGATATGATGCACTAGTTTAAAATTACTCCCAATTTATGCTTCATTTTAATAAATAATTCCCATAAGAAGTTTTTATTCATTCTTTGAATATTGGCAAAATTCAACAGCTGAAGTTCCTGTGGAAATTAACCAGATATTTTACACCCCTTCACAACCTGACTGAGATATACAGTACAGTACACAACTGCCATGTTTGGTTATTTACACAATGATTCATGTTTTACCTGTGGGCCAATTTGAATGTTTAAAAGGGCCGGATTTGGCCCCCGGCCGTCAGTTTGACATGTATGTTAATCTAAAGTGTCTATACAACGTTTGTTTTTTTAATGAAATAAACCGTTTAAAAACGATTAGTGGAAGCTCTGCAGGATAAACTAAGCCTGACTTTAGCTACACTGACTGCATCTCCATGGCAACTGATGTGTTTTCTCTTTGATGAAACAGATATTACTGTCAGGTTTGTTTATCAGCTTCAGAGTCAACTGGTGCCTCATATATAAATATTATATATAAATATATTTAGATTTAACATTTGATTAACTTGTACAATGATGAATCAACACAAAAAACAAACAATGAAAGCACGTCTTCAGGTTTCACTAGAAGTTGGTTTATTTAAAAAAAAATGACAGACTTGGCATTTTTCCAACATGCTAATTCTACTTCCTGTTTGATCTTCTTAATATTAATTTGGTTAATATCATGAAGTGGTTACACTGAGTCCATCAGATTAGTGAGTTACAAAGTAAAGAGACAAACGACACAGACGAGTGACTTCTAGTGAGGACTGACATTTATTCCAAATATGTTCATTAAAGGAAAGTTTCACATAAACGCAGTGATGTCATCAACAGCTGACACTGTTTAAAGATGGACTCAAAGTTTTTAAGGAGTTTAATCACTTTTAAAAAAACATGTTTGTTTATGACAGAGTGAGCGACTTTTTGGAAGAATAAAAAAAAAAGAATTTATTATAAATGTTAGAAAATTAAAAAAAATGGATTCAAAGCTAAGCATAAGTTTCCTTTATGAATTTAAGTTGGACAACAAAGAGTCGTGTAAACAAGTCTTAAAGGAACAACATCAGCAGTGTGATACTCTTTTCTACCACAGGAGGGAGTAGTGAGTCACTGACAGGGTGAGAGAAGCATCAGTGAGGGAAACCTTCAGAGCTGCTGAATCACCATGGTGATAAAAGACACAATCATCACCATGGTGATAAAATACACAATCATCACCATGGTGATAAAAGACCTTTGGTACAATGGTGATAGAGAAATAAAAGACCTTCGTCACCATGGTGATAAAAGGTGATCATCTAAAGCGTAACAGCGTGACGACTGTAACACATACACTAAAGATCATTAAAAGCAGGCGGAGCTTAGACAAACACTAAATATGAAAGCTTGTTACGGGCAAAGATTAGTGTGTACTAAGATGGAGAGGAGGGAGTGAGATGATTGGATGTCCAGGAGGAGGAGGAGGAGCTCCTCACAGAAGAATGCAGCTGCATCCTCTCTGGCCGCTGAGGAGGCCGTGCTGCGAGGAGGCCACGTTCTGGATCAGCTTCCAGAAGTGACTGAAGGAGATGTTCTCTCCATCACCGACTCCCATCTGCTGCAGGATCTTAGACAGACCGTCTCCTGAGCCCAAACCCTGTGGACCACACCCACAGCTCATTCATTCATTCACTCCATAACCCTCTACAAAAGTGGTTCCCAATTCAGGGGTCGCACGATAATTCCAGAATGCTCCTTGGGAGGCGATAACGACAGATTTACGGCTCTCACATTTGCAAGTCACTTTACGTAAGACACGCAGTAATTAGCTCATATTAACATGCTGCGTTAAGGCTCGGCTTCGGCCTGAGCTGCTCTGCGCACTCGGCCTCCCCCGTCAAGTGACGCGTCTCACGCTCAGGCCTCGCTATGCGTTCGTTCGGCTTCAGGCTGTGGGCGCGCGCCTGCCCGCACCGTCTCTAAATACAGATCACGTGTTAACGTGGAGGATGATCTCAGAGTAGCTGTAGAAAAAAATAAAATCTGTTTTATTTTTTTCCAAATTACGTTTTATTTTTTACCCAAATTCTGGTTTCAACTTTTTGAAATTCCATTTTTTTTTTTTTTTTCAGAAATATTTATTATTTTTTTGCAGAAAATACTAGTTTTTAACTCCTGCGCGGAAACAAAATAAATACTAATAAATAAAAAAAACCAATTTAACACAAATGTGTGTGAAAAATAAGTAGATATAAGTTGTAGTGACATGGATTATTCTGACTGTTCCTTTTTAATTATTTATATGTCATAAATGCATTAATTTCACCTGATTTCCTCTCAGGGATCAATGATTTGCTGAATCTGATCAGGTTTATTGATTAAGTTTTGATCAACTTAGTTTAAATGAACCTAATTTAAATGATCCTATCTTCTGTAGCTCTGATGAGATGTTATTAGAATGTAACATTCTAATAACGTTGCTCCTTTTATTTAGTAAAACGTTGTCCTAAAAGAACTAAAGGACAACACAGACTGAGCTATTCTTAGTTAGTCAGACACAACAGGTCAAACACTGAGCAGGTGAAGATGATTAAAGCTGATCACGTTCTCACGCTGTGCTACACCAAAAACAGACGGAGCTTTACAGGCACAGCAAAGTTAAACGGGCACTGGTGGCTCTGGAGTTAGGAGTCAGTGATGATTGTTTTTAGACGGTGTTTTGGTGGTTTAGGCAGAGTTTAATGCAACCAGGACAGGAAGGGGGCGATGCACTTAATAAGTGGTCCACGGAAACATTTCCCCATAAAAAAATGTTCCTTGCCTCATGGAGACAGCGTTTCATGCCGATTCTGTCCATTTCCACGTTTAACCGTTTTCATTGGTCGATTCCATGATTCCATCCGTGATTCTTTTAACATGGGTTTTATAGAGCCCTCTAGTTGAGTCTAAAATCAAACCCAGAATAGACACTAACCCTACTTTAGACCCTAACCCTGGTCTGGATCACTCACCTTCACCAAGTTGGGCATCTGAGAGCTCAGCAGACCTTTGAACTCATTGGTGTTCAGAGTTCCACTGTTGTTAGAAGAAGCAGAATGGAACTGAGTTACCAGGGTGTTGATGGCCTTCTCCAGATCTGAGTACTGCACAGATAAGCAGAGAAGACGTAGGCGGGGCTCATTAAACATGATTAATAACACGTCAACTAAGGTCACGCGACAACATCGACCTGCCGTGCGCGAACACACGCACACGCACACACACACACGCACACACACACACACACACGCACACACTCTTCTATTTCTGATGAACGTAATCAGATAGAAACAGGGTGAACATACGACTCTTCTCCTCCTTCAGCAGAGGGAGGAGTTAGACTTTATGTACATAGAGACATCAACTGTGTCCTAATAGTCCTTTCCTATCCACTTTTCCTTAACCTAGGAAGTGGAGTTAAACTCAATGCTTCCTTTATAACTTCCTTTAGCCTAGGAAACACTGATGCATCCTTTACCAAAGGAGACCACATAATGATGACCCACAATTCATTGCAACGGCAACATTTAAAGGGACCCGCTCATCAGAGCGTTCATGGAAACTCACAAAGACTGAAAAGAGAACATATAAGTTACTAATGCAATAATCTAAAACCCATATATTATTATGTGCAGCCATATTATCAGATTATAACTGACATAAAACAGACACTCTGTGGTTCAAGAAAAAAATGGATCAGAGACATTTTGATATTTGTGACTCTGTGTTTCTATAAAGAGCAGATTCTGGTCTAATCAGAGGGTTCATCAAGCTTTAGTTACCTTTAATGAAAAGTGGATAGGAAAGGAGATAGGAGGGACTATTCAGACACAGCCATTGAGTCCTGCTGCTGATTGGAGAGATGTCTCTATGTGGCGGCCATCTTGGTACAGGCCCGTGGGTTCTACAGCATATTAGAGTCAATGCTGTGTTTATCCTAATAAAGTGATTGTTGATCGATCGTTTGTTAATATTTATTCACACAAGAATAAATAAAATGAAATAAACCCATAAATAGCTGTATTTAGAGAATAGCATTTCATTATTATTTCCTCCACTAACAAGCTCATATTTACAGCATATTTTTATCTATTTGTTTGTCCATTAGCAGGATTAGCTCATAAGTAATTAATGGATTGTGGCCAAGTTTACAGTTACTCAGAATAATCCAGTGGTTGTACAGTTAGTCAAAGTGCTCCGTCAGAACCACGCCCTTCAGTGATAGAACACAAGCCAGTGCAGGCCCTGTTTACCTGATGCAATCCTGCCTCACACAGAAACAGCTTTTGTCTCACGTTTATAGTTTTACTCCCACATGACCACACCCCAGAGACACAGAACGATATGGAGCTCCTTAAAGCAGCAGCGCTTTATTCTGCTTTATTCCTAAAGAAATTCATTGTAAATGTCTCAGGAACAGAAACCACACCCTATGTTCCGTTGTGTTTAAAACATTATGTTTTAAAGCTACGCTATGCTACGAATAAAACATGACTTCATAGAAAAGCTTTTATCTTCTGCTGCAGAAACACTTTATTCTGTTTCTGTCTACACATGTAGCCTGTTAGCATACACACAGTTAGCATTATGCACTGTAGATTAATACACACCAGGTGAACAGGGCCGGCTATGCTAAGAGGCTAACAGCTTAAACGAGTCATCCTCTCATTGGTCCAAATATTCAGTATAAACCAGTTGAGGATTATCAAACTGCAGACCAGTTACAACCCGTCCCCATGAACTGTATTATGGTTTAGAAGATGGTGCTAATGGTTTAAAACCCAACATGAACATGTGAGGTTCATTTCTTTTCATATTTGATCATGTGACGTAGTCTTAGGAACATAAAACTCTTCATAATCTTAGAACTCTTTATTTCACTTTCATTTCTTTTTTCAGTGGCTGCTGATGTTGACCTGCTCAGGGTCAAAGGTCACCCCCAGCTTACATTGGGTGTTGACCAGGGCCGTCAAACTCATTTTAGTTCAGGGGCCAAATACGGACCAGTTTGATCTCAAGAGGGGCCACAGAGTTTAGGTAAAACAAACAAACATTAAATCAGCATTAATGTGCCCTTGTTTGTCATTTCATATATATATATATATATATATATATATATATATATATATATATATATATATATATATATATATATAATAAGTATGTAAAGCACCTGCAGTATCCAAACAATAAGTGACAGGTATCAGTCCCTGCAGAATCTTCACTTAACATTTTCTTGGTTTTAAGAACTTAATTTAATTTGGGGTATTTTTGAGGAACAATTTGAGGAAAACTTCTGAATTTCGGAAAAATGAATAGTTTGAAATGAAAAAGGACAGCCATCAAGTGATCAAAGCAGCAGAAATGATATGAGAGCACCTGCAAATATTGTGGAGTTTCTGGGAATGAGTGTGATTGAAGGACAGATTTCTACAACTGAATTATTCTTTTAAATTTACACAATGATTCATGTTTAACCATCATTGTTACATCCCCTGTGGGCCACATTTGATCCTCTAAAGCAGAGATAGGCAACTTTAATCACAGCACGGCCACAAAAATGTGTTGATCAGACGGTCACATGATCAACATTCATGTCAGCATTTAGAATAATAACGATCTGAGCATTAATACAGTAAAGAACAAAGTTTTTATAGTCATTTTGTGTGTTTTTCTCTCATTCTGCGTATGTTTGTTGTTGTCTTGCTCATTGTGAGGCATTTGGTGTATTTCTGTTGTCCTTTTGTGTATTTCTCCTGTAAAATACATGTTTTTGGGAATCATATTGTATTTGTGTGTCATTTGGAGTAATTTTTGTGTATTTCTGTTTTTGCTTTGCTTGTTTCTTAGTACTGCGGGTTTGCTGAGTCATTTATTGTGTTTTTCTTGTCTGGTGAACTTTTATTGTCATTTTCTGAAACTTGGTATAATTTTCTGAGTAATTTTGTGTATTATTGTTGTCGTTTTGTTCATTTTTATAGTAGTTTCTGTGGTTTTATCTTGTCCTTTCCTGAAATTTCCTGCAATGTTTTATTTCTGTGTGTATGTGTATGTCTTGTTTTGTGAATTTTTCTGTCATTTTGTACATTTACTTAAGGGGCCGCATAAAATTAGACCGAGGGTTGAATCTGGTCCCCAGACCACGTTTGACATTCAACAAAGTGAATAATCTAACTGTGAGTGCATGTCTGGTTAGGTTTCAACCAATGTTTCAGCGTAGTTTTAAATGCTAAATAGGTAGCACATGTTCTGACATGGGCTGGTAGCCTGTCAGTCTTGGTCCTACCTTAGATGTGAGATTTCCATAAATGTAAAAAAATTAAAAATAACTATAAAAATAAGTTTATTTAGAAGCCACGAAATCAGTGTTTTTCAAACATTGGGGTTGGGACACCACCTGAAATATTAAAATAGATTTTACAAATTTTATTTATGCCGCAAGAAATGTATCTGATCTCAAACATGATGAAAAACTAATTATAGTTAAAAAAAAAAAAAAAAAAAAAGTTGTTGGGGCCTAAAGAAATTCTTGATATCAAAATGGGGTCACGACCCAGAAAAGTTGGGAACCACTGCACTGAATACGGTTTATTTCCACTTATTTACAACATGAGATTCTTTAAAATGTGTGTTATCACTCGTTCATTCTATCATTATGATCTATAGATGTTTTTAAAGTTCTCTAAGCAAAATGTTGTAGTTGGAAAAAAAGGGCATAAAAGCAGTGCACGTGAACCAGTGCACGCGCTCATTAGCAAAGGAATGTTTCTGATTATAAACGAACCAAAGTCAGCTGAAGGAGAACATGTAAAATACACACAGGACGATAATAAACACAAAAAGTGGACTTTCATAAACCAATGAGTGAAGTCACTTCCGGGTCCGCTGACCAATCAGAAGCTTCCTTCAGGTGACACGGTGGACGGGTGCGCGTGCCCGCGCTCCAAGGGAGGGGCCGCGTGCGTTCATGTGAAAGTCGCGAAACAAACTTGAGGAAAAAGTTTGTTTCCCTGAACCCCGGAAACTGAATAAGTCCATTAGTCCCTCAGAGACACGTGACCGTCACTGTGCTCGTGCTGCTCGTCGTAAACTTTGTCCAAACGTCGAAGCAAAAAATGGCTGAAAAGTTTGTGTGCGCATCGCTCACGCACGAATCTGTCTTTAAACGGACAGTGTGTGTGTGTGTGTGTGTGTGTGTGTGTCTTACCTGAGGCATGGTGAGGACCGAGCAGTGGACGGCCGTCTGTTAGTCTGTCAGTGTCAGTCTGTGCGGCTCCTGTGTGTGTGTGTGTGTGTGTGTGTGTGTGTGTGCCGCTGGCAGCAGGCCTGGATCCTCCTCCTCAGAAGGCAGATCTACACATGTGTCAAACTCATGGCCCGGGGGCCAAATCCGGCCCTTTGGAGCATCCAATTCGGTCCGCAGGAGAAAGTTAAAATGACAAAGAAAACATGAATCACTGTAAATGAAACCCAACAATATTTGTAGGTGCTCACAGTTTTCCTGGCGCTTTTTAAATTTTCCACAAATTATGACATATTTCCCTTCATTAAATAGAAATTTGTCATATTTGTCTAATTAAATTAAAGTGTAGATCCTGTTAGGACTGATATCTGTCACTGATTAGATATGGACACTTTCTTACATAATTTGTATTTTATGGTTACGTTAAAGTGTAAACTAGGGCACAAACATGTTAAAATTATTAGTTTTACAGCATAAAATATGGGATCAAACTGCTTCATATTTGGCCTCTGAACTAAAATGAGTTTAGTCTGTATCTGTGTCTGTAGTTAAATCTGTGTCTGTAGTTCAGTCTGTATCTGTAGCTCAATCTGTGTCTGTAGTTCAATCTGTATCTGTGTCTGTATTTCAGTTTGTATCTGACTGTAGTTCAGTCTGTATCTGTGTCTGTATCTCAGGCTGTATCTGTTTCTGTAGTTCAGTCTGTATCTGTATCTGTGTCTGTAGTTCAGTCTGTATCTGTGTCTGTATCTGTAGTTCAGTCTGTATCTGTAACTGTGTCTGTATCTGTGTCTGTAGGTCAGTCTGTATCTGTATCTCAGTCTGTATCTGTATCTGTAGTTCAGTCTGTATCTCAGTCTGTATCTGTAGCTCAGCCTGTATCTGTCTGTATCTGTAGTTCAGTCTGTATCTGTAGCTCAGTCTGTATCTGTAGCTCAGTCTGTATCTGTGTCTGTAGTTCAGTCTGTATCTGTCTTTAGCTCAGTCTGTATCTGTAGTTCAGTCTGCATCTGTGTCTGTAGTTCAGTCTGTAGTTCTGTCTGTATCTGTAGTTCAGTCTGCATCTGTGTCTGTAGTTCAGTCTGTATCTGTGTCTGTAGTTCAGTCTGTGTCTGTAGCTCAGTCTGTATCTGTGTCTGTAGTTCAGTCTGTGTCTGTAGCTCAGTCTGTATTTGTGTCTGTAGTTCAGTCTGTATCTGTGTCTGTATCTGTAGTTCAGTCTGTATCTGTGTCTGTAATTGTGTCTGTAGTTCAGTCTGTATCTGTGTCTGTAGTTCAGTCTGTATCTCAGTCTGTATCTGTAGTTCAGTCTGTATCTGTGTCTGTAGTTCAGTCTGTATCTGGAGTTCAATCTGTAGTTCTGTCTGTATCTGTAGTTCAGTCTGTATCTGTAGTTCAGTCTGCATCTGTGTCTGTAGTTCAGTCTGTATCTGTAGTTCAGTCTGTATCTCAGTCTGTAGTTCTGTCTGTATCTGTAGTTCAGTCTGCATCTGTGTCTGTAGTTCAGTCTGTATCTGTATCTGTAGTTCAGTCTGTATCTGGAGTTCAGTCTGTATCTCAGTCTGTAGTTCTGTCTGTATCTGTAGTTCAGTCTGCATCTGTATCTGTAGTTCAGTCTGTGTCTGTAGCTCAGTCTGTATCTGTATCTGGAGTTCAGTCTGTATCTCAGTCTGTAGTTCTGTCTGTATCTGTAGTTCAGTCTGCATCTGTATCTGTAGTTCAGTCTGTGTCTGTAGCTCAGTCTGTATCTGTGTCTGTCGCTCAGTCTGTATCTGTGTCTGTCGCTCAGTCTGTATCTGTGTCTGTATCTGCATCTGTATTTCAGTCTGTATCTGTGTCTGTAGTTCAGTCTGTATCTGTGTCTGTAGTTCAGTCTGTATCTGCATCTGTATCTGTAGTTCAGTCTGTATCTGTGTCTGTAGTTCAGTCTGTATCTGTGTCTGTATCTGCATCTGTATCTCAGTCTGTATCTGTGAGAAATGTCCTGGAGTCAAACTCTACTAAATAAGGAGGAGTAGAAGAAGAAGCAGGAACCAGTCTGACTACATTCCTGTTGTGTGGATCCTCCCTCAGGTCCATCAGATCAACACCAGCATGGACTGGTTCTACTGGGAGGATCAGCATCTACATGTAGTGGTAGTAAACCTGTGGTTCCCTAACATTCACAGTCCTGTAGCCTTTCAGATATTTAATCTGAACCCATGTACGTCCTGCACACGTAAAAACATAATAATATGTCATATACAGTGAAATGTGTCTGAGTTTAACTTCCTGTAGAGGAGTAATATATAATAATAATCCATTTAATTTATCATTCTACCAGCATTTTCAGTGAGAAACGATCTCTTATTTTGAAAAAATAAATCTTATTTTGTAAAAATAAACTTGAGTTGGTTGAACATATATCAGTAATACAACATATTGATCAATTAGAAACTGTGAAATACAGCTTTAATGAGAGGATGAACTGTCATGATTCAGAGTCTGATCGTTCTTCACACAAAGTCTGTATTTGGTTTTCATGTTTGTCAAAGCTAAAAATCTACTTTCACACAAAGAGCATCACAAACATGTTTGGCTAGCGCAAAACAATGTAGCTCTCGTCATAGTTACACTTTTTTCAAGATAGTTTGTCAGTCACCACTAGAGGGCAGTCTGACAGGACAGTGTGTCATTAGTGGCAATGCACGGAGGCTCCTGATTGAGTCACGAGGCTTGAAAGGAGATTGCGTCATTTACATTCATTTAAAGTGCGTTCACACCGAATGCGACTGAAGTGACTTGATTAGATTCAAAATCAATGTAAATGACGCGACCTCAAGCGACCCGATTTGCGCAATCCTGGCGTCTAGGTCTGTGCGACATAGTTGCTCAAAGTTGAAAAATTTGACTTTTCAAATGAGAACCCCCCCCGGCCATCACTGCAGAGCCGAGGCCGCAGCCCCTCCCCCACTACAGAGAGACGGGCTGTACACTTCCTCAACTTACCTGGGCAAAATGAAAGCATTGATATAAAACATTGATTTTGAATGTAATCTAGTCGCTTCAGTTGCATTTGGTGTGAACGAACCTTTAGAATGAAATCTAGTCTCCAGAGTGGTGGAAGTCACACCTTTACGGCGCTACAGTAAGTGACCTCCCTTTAAGAGACTCAAGCAAGTCCAACAAGTTACTCAAGGTTCAAAATGTTGAACTTTAAGCGATTTCGAGTGACGCTGTGTCGCGACATCCAATCAGTGATGAGTTTCTCCCTATGTCTCAAGCTGCGTTCCCATTACCCTTGGAAATGCGCAAAATCAAAATAGCGCAATTAAAACTGGTAATGGAAACGCTTGAATTTTGAACAAATGCTCAAATATCACTAAAAAGTTTTTACGCTTTCATGAGGAGGAATTTCAGACTTTTCCATATTCAAATGTACGGTTAAAGCTCAATGGAAAGATTTTTTACACAATTACATGTCACAGGACTTGACATACCTGGTCACATGACCACTTCTCTCTGAGAAAGCATGACGCGGTACAGGTGTACAGAAGAGGAGACCCAGACCTTTCTTAGCAGTGGACAGTATTAATGCTGTTTTCACACCGGACGCTGCGTGGATTTTAGAGACACAGGCACCATATTTGCTTCATATGTGCGTTTGATGCCAACCCTTTCTTTTTACCATCACCTATGGAGGACCCCAGTAAAATCAATGCTGTTTACCTTCTGTGGAAGCTGAAGCCATCAAAATGTTTGACTCCGGCGTTCCTGGTTCACCAGGTTAACCAGCGACACATCCAAGTCTGAGTTTCACTGCTTTCTTCAGGAGCTGAGCCAAATCCTTCCTGGTCCGGTCCCGATAAAAAAAAGTGGCCGTGTCGTAGAGCTCCGGGTGGTCATAAACCGCCACAATTTTCTCCTCCATGCTGAAATGGGTGAAAACACCAGTGTCCGTGTTGACGGCAGTAGCTTGGTTTACATTACAGATTTTCGCAAAATTAAATCGACATTTCTAAATGTTGACAAAGCATAATTGCGCTTTAAACGTGTTTCCATTTAAGGTTGTTTCGGGCTGAAGCCTCACAACTACGTGAAATCTCATCCTGTGAGACTTCTCTGAAGGAAGATGGACGCTCCAAACCTCCTCATATTAAACACTCCAAATTCCTTTGTTGTTTCTTGCGTTAGAAAAAAATAATGATTTTTAAGTCTAATGCTAAGAAATGTCTGGGTTTCCTCGTCTGTCCACACGTACCGTTGTACCATGTTTTCTCAGAGAGAAGTGGTCATGTGACCCGGTACGTCACATTCTGCAAAGTTTATTTGCAGAAAAAGTGTTAGCGACACATTTCAATATCGAAACGTCTGAAACAACATTTTTCACAATATTTGAGCGATTGTTTCCATTACCAGTTTTTATTGAACTATTTAGATTTTGTGCATTTCCAAGGGTAATGGAAACACAGCTATTGTGTTCCGTGCCTGCGCGTCGCACAAAACATTCGCTGGAGCTCAGCAGAGGATGTACTTTTTGCGGCAGCTGAAGAAGTTCAGTCTGCCAACAAAGATGATGGTGAACTTCTACAGCTCCATCATCCAGTCCATCCTCTGCTCCTCCATCACCATCTGGTACGCTGCAGCTACGGCCAAGGACAAGGCCAGACTGCAGCGTATCATCCACTCTGCAGAGAAGGTCATCGGCTGCAATCTGCCCTCCCTCCAGGACCTGTACGCCTCCAGGATTTTGAGGCGTGCAGGAAAGATTGTGGCCGACCCCTCCCACCCCGGTCATAAACTGTTTCAATCTCTCCCTTCTGGTAGGAGGTTTCGGTCCATCAGGACCAGAACCTCCAGACACAAAAACAGCTTCTTTCCCTCTGCCACCATCCACATGAACACACCCCAAGTCACCCACTGAACCCCCCCCCCCCCCCACCCGATCACCACCTCCACCAGCTTGATACCTGCTGCACTGTATATATATATATTTATATTTATATTTATCCTATTTATCCTTTATTCTCTATCTATCCTTTATTTATCCCTCATCCTTTATATTTATCATTATTATTATTATTATTGTTGCTGGGTTGTGCTTTGTTGTTCTGTTTTTATTTCTTTTATTTCTTTTTGTTGCTTGTTTTGTGCACCAACCACCAAGTCAAATTCCTTGTACTGTCCTCAAAACTGTACATGGCAAATAAAACATAAAACATTTCTGATTCTGATTCTGATATGTTCAGTTATGACTTTGTTTGTAATCTGGTCGCGTAAACATTTCGCGCCGCGTCCGGTGTGAACGCAGCATTAGTGCCACAGTATACTGTATGTGAAACAACAAAGTAATGCAGAGTTTTCTAAGGAGGTTTTTAGCATCCATCTTCCTGCAGAGAAGTCTCAAGGGATGAGGTTCCACTAGAGTTACCAGGCTCCTCCCCCATTAGAAATATTTTGAGAAATATTGTTTTTATTTTGCGAAAATCTGTCATGGAAACCCAGCTTCTGTCTGTAGAGCTGAGGCTGCACTGAGAGGGCTGCACACTTCCTCTACTTACTGGGGCTAAATGAAAATAGAATAATCTTTTAATAAGTCTTTTCAATTCTAAGGATATGTTGAGTGAACTCATCCTTTAGTAACTCTGTAAGTTGATCATTTAAAAGTAGAAGTGGAGCTGTCTATAAGTGCTGTAAACGTACGACTGTAGAAGAAGTGTTCAGCCCTCTCAGTGCTGCACACACACACTATTCACTGGTTGTCACGTCACTGGAGCGATGGAGCAACCAAAAAGCACGACTCATCACGGGCGACACGTTGGGTGTGAACACTGTTGCTAAATGCTTCTTCATGTGGATCTTGTTGGGTTCTTTCTTTCTTTCTATAAATGTTATATTGTTAAGCGCTTTGAGATTACTTTGTTGTATTCTGCACTATATACAGTTAATCAAGCTGAATTGAACAGACGTGTAAAGATGATTCTATTACAATTACTTTACTACTGATCAATACATCTGATTTACAGATTTACCCTAATTATTAAAATCTTTATTTAAAAAAAGGTTCCTTAAAGGAAGAAAAGAAAATGTTCTTCATTAACACTGTGCAGATAGTGGGAGTGAGTGAAAAACAATGTGTTTGTCTACTTTACAGGCTGAGAACCACAGGTTGAGAATCTCCCTGATGGTGAGATGTTCTTCACACAGATGGACCAGATGTTCACTTCCTTCCTGTAGTTCATTAAGGATTAAAACAACCTTTGATCAATATACACTTATTGATCCACTGCAGGCTTCACTCACAGTTTAGTCTCATCTCCTCATCACTGATCTAACAGATCCAGGAGGACCAACAGATCCAGGAGGACCAACAGATCCAGGAGGACCAACAGATCCAGGAGGACCAGGGGGTGTCAGTCAGTGAAGTGTGTGCTGAGCTGCAGCTGAAAGTCTTCCAGATGTTTCATCAGTGTCTCTCCCCTCCCTGCTCCTCTGGTTCTGGTTCTGAGGTCCACTGGTTTCTAGTTCTGTGCTGTTGACGTGATGGACCCCACACAGTGACTCTGGTTCCAGGAGGAGCTCCTCTAACATTGACTCTGGTATTAGGAGGACCTGCTCCATGGTCCCCCCCTCCTCCCCCAGACCTCCATCTGTGAGCTTGACTATCTGGACCTGGGTCCTTCCACAGGTCCAGGTGTTAGCAGACCTCTGGACCTGGTGTGAGCGCCCCCTGTTGGGCGGAGTGAGTGTACGCCCCCCCCCACAGTGAGAACAGGAACCTTCAGAGGACTGACTGTGAAGCCCCGCCCCTCCTCTGGGTGCACGCCCCTTGTGTTTGTGAGGAGGCGGGGCTTGTCCCTTTGCGTGCTGGTCCCTGAGCAGCATGAGGCTCCTCCTGAGGCGGCTCTCCCTCCTACGGGCGGCGTGGAGCTGCCTCAGAACGTTCTCTAAGGAGTCCACCACATGGTCGTAGCGTCTCCTCCACAGACCAGGACTCAGCAGGGCGTAGCTGTGCTCCTTAGCCAGGTGGAAGCCTGCAGGGGGGGGCAGGCGCCTCATGTAGCGGGATGGGGAGAGGGGGCGTGGCCCTGGAGAAGAGGCGGGCTCAGGGACCTGATCACATTCATTAGATGGACTGGTGTCCTCCTTAGGGGGGGGCTCACACTTCACAGCTGATGATGATGATGATCCATCTCTGCTTTGGATCCTACGAGAACGTCTTCTGATGACAAAAGGTCAGAGTGTTCACATGTATTATTATTATTATTATGGTACAATGAATAAAGAACATTTATATCATTTAGAATGATAAATAAACATGCTGTGATCATTATAAACACTCACTATGAGCCGCACTAAGTACACTAACCAGGGTTTTTCACATGGTAGAGGGATTAGAAGTGTGCCAATACATCAATTATTAGATTATTCGCGATTCGACACGTGACGAATCGATAACAGTTCATAAATGTTCAAAAATATATTATTTTTAATAATAACTAAATGACAAGAACATGGCCGCTGCTCACGAAACGAAAAGTTAAAGTCTCGTATGCCGCCCGAACACTTGTAGGAGCGGACCAGGTGAAGGAGGCGATAGCAGCAGCTAACTAATGCTACAATTACTGAGCGTGAGATCAATGAAAGATGCGTCCTCGTTGGGCGTATGTCCTCCACGGCGATGTCTGTCAGTGCCCAATCCTTTAGCAGGCCTGATTGATTCAGATCCTTTCAACGCATGCGCGTAGACTACGTCACTTTCTTTACCCGTAATAAACAGGTGGAAACTATTTGTGCAGTGCTGTGACTGCAGACTTGTTCAGTGGTGACAATACTGCGTTCCTGCAGTCCATTTTTGACAAAAACAGGGCGACTTCCACCCTCAGAGTGTGGTTGGCTGCTATCTCGACCAGTCATGCAAAGGATGGTCGAGGATCCTCAACCTGCCCATTTGCAAAACAGAACATCCAGTGCTTTAAGCACCGCCTCTGTCAGTCATCCAGGATTCATAGAACCGTAGTTACATACGTAACTTTCCTTTTATATGTTTTTAAAGCTTATTTGATTGTGCACAGCAAAATGTTTGGTTTCTTGAGGGATTTATGATGCTCATTTAAGTTTTGTTTGGAAGTTGGTTATTTATTTTTACTGAATAAGCTTTTGTGTTAGATCAGATTAATTAGTTGAACAAGCTAGTATTGTAGTTATTTTCATATATAATTATTTATTTTGTATTATAATTACTGTTGGATTTGGTGATTTGATATAAATAAAGATAACAGTGATACATTTGGTTACTTTAATTCATGGATACCGACACATATACAGTACCTTGTCGCCACAAAGTGATGAAAAGAAAAAAAAGATGCATAAAAAAATTGTGATAATCGTTGATTAATCGAATCGTAGCACCCTGAATCAAAATCAAATCGAATCGTGAGGTTCCTTAGAAGGCACACCCCTAAAGGGGATCACTCAGTACATTTATAAAAACACTATTTCCTGCATTTTGAGGCCAAATTTAGTGAAGTAAAGCTAAGGGTGTGCAAAAAAGCCCTATTATATATAAATATAATATGTTGTGTAGAATGAGAGTTAGTGTTGGCTCACCTCACAGAACTCTCCACTCCTTTCTGTCGTGCTGATGTTCTGTGTTTAGCTCCTGTAGAGATCTCAAACATGGTGGGAACAGCCTCTTCCTTCAGTCTCCTCACCCCACTGTGAGGAACACATGGTTTATTCCACTGTGAGGAACAGATGGTTTATTCCACTGTGAGGAACAAGACACACACACACACACACACACACACATAGACACACACACACTGACCTACAACCAGTCAACTCAAAGCTCTGTGGGGTGAAATGTTTGGAGCAGAAGTAGACAAAGTCCGTCTTAGGATCCCAGGACTTGGGTCGACGAGCGTTACTGATCCACAGGTGTCGTCTCGTGGCTCCTTTAGGTAACCTGTTCACACACAGGGTCAACGACAGGCTGGAGGAAACTGGAACCATCTCATCACAAGACAGGAGGTAGTTCCTCTGAAGACACTTTAGATTTCACAAAGCTCGTTAAAGCTAAAGCCTTATTCATAGTAGATATATAAAATGATCTGTGACATCACAGAGATAGAAACATCCAGTCTGTTCTTTACATCTGAAAAACACCGGGGGGGGTATTTCATAGTAGAGCCAGGCCTACGGTTTAAACCTGGTTTACCCAAGCCGTCCGTGACCACGCCCCCTTTACCCAAAGCGTTTAGCCTAAATGCACATCTTCATAAGACCCACGAGATTGATCACAGATTTACTGATTAGAGACGAGGGCGCATGCACTGCAGCTTTTACTGATCAAACAACCAATAGAAACCACTGCTGAGACCAACAGGATGTGACATCATCTGTTACTGAGCAGTGAGAATAAAGGACGGACACGTTTAAGAAGTTTCTGAGGTTTGAACATTTTAAAATTAGTAAAGGGTTAAAGTTGGTGTTATTTAGTCGATTTATCACAGAAAAAGACTGAAACATGTGATCACACACTGATCATGTGAGTTTTTAACAGTGTTTGATAAAAGATGATGATGTTTCTCACAATTCAATAATATCTCATTTATGGTCAGCAGGAGACAAGTGAAGGCTACAGTGATTGTGACGTTATTAGATATTCTTGTGTCTGTAATCTTCAGCAGATACCTCATTACTGCCCCCTAGTGGATGGTGGATGGATCTGAAAAACATGTGAAAAACTGAAAAACACGTGAAAATCTAAAAAGTACAAATGAAAATTGTAAATACTGTATATTTGTGGATTTGAAAAACATGAGAAAATTGTGGATTTATTTGTGAATATTTTTGAGACAAATCTCTCCCCATAGATTAAAGCTCTACTGTGCGCATCATCCGCGTGTGTCCGTGTATGTGTGGGCGTGTCCGTGCGCGCCAGTGTCCTCCACGTGTGTTTGTTCCAATATTACTGCAGGTCCCACATAATACCTCATTGAAATTTGAAAAGCGCGTCCTGGAATCAGTCTTTTGAATAAAATGTTATTTTTTGTCTCTACAGTGTGTGTGACTATTTAATAGTGAAGGATCTATATACAGTATATATATATCTATATACAGTATATATATATATACATATATATACACTGTATACCAAGCATGAGTAACTATAACTACATTTATCATCACCTTCACCAAGTCAATAAATAACTTTTGGTTTTAAAGTAGTTTTTTTTAAATTAACTTTAAAAACTAACTTTAGCCACGCGATCGCCCTATGCTGTGAAAAACTCCTAGTGAGAACCTGTACGCACTCAATATGTAAAGTCTTTTGTGACTGAACAGGTGTAACAGACGAGACCCTCAAACTAACCCAGGAATAACAAACCAGAACCTCACAGAAGAACTCTGAACATGTGCTCGTTGCCCTTCACACAAACACTTGGAGCCCACTCCATGGTCCTTATTAACTTCTTACCTATGAAACGTGATTCCAGCCTCACGAGTCTCACGGTTGTCCCTGGAACTGCAGCCGCCGACAGAACAATGTCTCGGCATCTGCAGAGAAAGGAAACGGTGAGTTATTAAACATCGTCAGTTATTTCTAATCCAACCTCAGTGTTTGACCTTCATCCAACGTTAGGATTAAATGTTTAGAAGACTTTTTAAAACCTCAAATGAATGTGTGTTTGTCCTTCAGCAGAATTAGTTTGAAGAGAGAAACAAACGTGTTGAGATGCTGGATTGTATCTACATGTGGACCATTAACCACAGTGAAGGAAACCTGGATGATTCATTTCATTTGAACAAACCACATTAGTACGACTGATGCCTCCTCTTCCTCAGCTAAACCAACCTGATCACATCATCCATCAGTGGATGAAAGGCTTTTCTAAGGGTGTACTAACGGCTCCATGGTCCCACTAGTAGAGGTGGGTCAAGCAACGCGCCAAACGGGCACGGTTGGCCACGCACATACACAACTCAATAGGTGCACAAAACGTGATGACGTTAGTACCGTGCAACGTTTTACTGCACATGAACGTTCCTCAATGGCAGTTATCACCATAGATATCTATAATAAAGGCCAGGGGTGCATCTGAATAGTCCCTCCTATCTCCTTTCCTATCCACTTTTCCTTAACCTTGGAAGTGTTTAAGTGGTGGTCATGATAAGGAGTGTTCCAATTCTCTAAAAGCTAAGGGAAGGAGGCTCAATGCTTCCTTTATAATCTCCTTAAGCCTAGGAAACACTGATACATCCTTTTCCAAAGGAGACCACATAGTGATGACCCACAATTCATTGTGGCGACAACATTTAAAGGGACCCGCTCATCAGTGTGTTCACAGAAACTCACAAAGACTGTAAACAGACACTCTGAGGTTCTAGAAAAATGAATCACAGACATTTTAATCAACATTATATTTTATTTAACATATTTCATTCACCTAGGAATGCTTAGTGTGGTTCTACATGTGTATGTCTACAACATTATGTAAGCCTATATCTGGCATAAATAGAACTATTTAATAAAATCCTACTTATTTTGGATTAATGTTGATTTGTGAGTGAAAGGTGAGTCAATGTGACGTTCTTTTAGTTTGACTTTAGTTTCTCGTAGCCTGGTAACCTCTTTACCTTTGATTTACATTCAAACCTTGTGATGTTTGACATTATATCAGTGGTTAGAGGCACAGGGGAAAGTGTTAAAATGTGCTTTTAGTCCATTTTAGGAAATTTGTAGTTTTTTTCACCACGGCAGACCCAACTAACGTTCACCACCATCTGATTATTACGTCACCTAGTGGAAGTGTGTCTGAACAACGTGATGGTCTTTCCCGAACTTCTTTAGAAAGTCTCCTAACACCTTTCCTTAACCACGTCATCCATAGGGTTAAGGAAAAGTGTATATGAAAGGAGATAGGAGGAATATTCAGATGTCTCGTCCACGCTGCCGGCCAATGGAGTTGCACGTTCTCACTGGCGGCCATCTTGGTCAGCTCGCTCACCCATAACATTGTGTAGTAGTGATGCATGTACTTTTTAAACAACAATAACTTGCTCAAATTTCTACTGATTTTCAAACTGTTTGGTTTGTTATATATACTGTATGTCCTTAAAACACTGCACTTATGGATAATTATTTTACACTTCTGGTCACCTACTTATTTCTCCATTGGACTTCAGACAAGTGCAATGAATATGTACACACACACAAGATATTTATGTCAAATCTATATATGAGTGAAAACTCCAAGTACAGAATAGCAACATGTATGTACGCTTTTATAATAGGAATATCACTGATATAATATACCCTTTGAAGATGAGCTGGAAAGTTGAATATGGATGGAACAACACCCTCTTTAAGTCGGACAGTCTGCCCCGTCCTGTCGAATTCCTCCCTTCTGAAGTGTTCGCTGCAGATCATTGTCCTGTTATTGGCAGAAAAATCCTTCCTTCTTAGGGCAAGTTCCCACTTCCTCCTCCTCTCTTTGGTTTTGGGAAACCTTAAAAACGTGAGAAATGTATCCAGATACATAAGTTATTGTCAACATCTTCAATCATCATTTCCTTTTACATTAAGGGTAAGGACACACCTATATACACCTAAATTATCATTTTTAGGGTAATTGTACAGTATGTATGTACTTTAAGAATAACCACATTAAAATATGTCCAAAACAAACATTCAGTGATTATGTAAACAAACATATTCTAAAAAGACTTGTGTCAACAACAAGCTTTAAATGCATTTATGTCAGCCCCGCTGTCCTTAGTAACAGGAAATGTATTGTGCATTCTTCCACTAAGTAACTAATGATTACCCTAAATATAGTCATAGTATTATAATATCTTACAGGTGAAAGGTGATCCCACGTGCTTTGGTTGCAACACAGCGGCGATTAGAGCAGCCATAGGCTGCACAAAAGTCTGGCATCTTCTTCACTCAGTAATTTCCTGTAGGAATCATAATGTAAGATGTTTTTGAGAGATATTTTTTTCTGCATTTTTCAATGTTAGGCTATGACACTCCGAGCTCTGTTGCGTTAGCTACATGTTGGTTTCTTTACATAACCCAGAGATGTCCAGAAAAAAAAATTGTATGCTTTAAAAAAAAGTATAAGTTTAGTCGGGGGGGCATGCCTCCCCCAGAAAATTTAGCAAAAATGATGCTATATGGTGGCTTTTGGTGCATTATATTAGTGTAATAGTGGCTTTTTTTCTGTCTATTGTATAGAACTTTTCTTAACATGATGTATTTTCTCACCTAGTTTTTGTTTGCATGATGCATTTACAAGTTAGAATCTGGTATCCATGATAATGATGACACATAATTGAGCATCATTATCAGTTTACCTCTTTTCAGTTGAAAATGTACCAACTTATAGTATAGCAGTAGTATGGGGGCTTGGTCTCATGCTGCATTCACACCGAATGCGTCTTCTGCAGCACTGTACACGTCTGCTGCATGAAACGTTCCACAGGATCACAAAATGTCCCCATTCGCTTCATATGCAAGTTAGAAGCGAAGCACCGCCCACCAGTGACACATCCAACTCGGTGAGTTTCACTGCCTGCTGAAGCGAGGAGCTGCGTTCCTTTTTCTCCTCTCATAAACATAAACCACCAGTGAAAAAAAGCTGGTGTGATTAGCGGCTAATGCTATGCTAGCTCAGTGCTACAGAGATAACTTTTACCTGCTACTACCACCTCCTCACTGATTCTCCTCCACGCCTAATCCTTCCTAGTCCGGTCCTGGTTATAAAGGCCGTCATACAGCTCCAGGTGGTCACACACAGCTTCTACTCCATGGTTGAATGGCCAAACATTATCGTCAACAAAGACTCTGATTGGCTGTCGTCATGCGAAACAGTCGCAGGAGTTCAATATTTTCAACTCTTGCAAATGTGCGAATATGACAAAAAAATCAGGATCTCGCTCGCAGGACCAACGCTCTAGACACGCGGATCTGACCAAACCAGTGCACAGTCTATCCATTGACTTTGTATATAATCTGGAAGTATGGACATGTCTTGCTGTCTGGCACTGGAACATATCTACATGATGAACAACTTTTGTGTAGTTTGCTTGTAGTTGGTTTTGGTAATATACTTAGTTGTATCAATGCATATTTTATATATATATATATATATTTATTTATTAATAACATATCTAACACAAGCACATTAATATTAATAATATATCTTACATACGTGATTTTCATAACCCAGTACCCTGGAGGCAGGACTTTTAATTCATGATTCATCGTGATATTGATCATGAATGTTTTTTTTTAAAAAAAAAAAAAATACATATTCAATTCCATACAGAAGAATTAAAAAACCCTTCAAAATCTACTTTTTTCAAATTTGGTTTGTGAATAATTCTTACCAGTAACTCTTTTCTTTGTGTAATCTTTCTTAAAGATAATGTTTATGTAACTTAGTTGAATTCTAAGATGCATTATGTTATTGGGGAAATGTTTAGAGAGAATGATTGTTTTCCTTCAGATGCAGCCGCCAGATATTAGTTTGGACTAGCAGAGGGCGCTGGTAACCCAGTGTTTGGTTGGGATGCAACTATTCGAGCAGTGAAGAAGAGATGCTATGCTCTAGCAGACAGAGCTAATAGAAAAACCTGACTTTTACAGATATTCTCATAACATTACAGATATTTTTTGGGTGCTAAAGGGGTATGGAATCATTTATGAACATGTTTAAGAGTAGAAGGCGGCCATAAAGAGAGTAGTAGGCCATTACGCCCGCCGCCTACGCTTCTGGAGATTCCTGAGAACACTAAGGTTCATGAAGCAGTCGGCTGGAATGGATCATGGTGATAAATCAGCCAAAACCCTTTTTCAATGTACGGGGCCACCCCCAGCCTAAGAAGATAAATGGTAAAATCACAATCATGGGACACAGTCATGCTTGTGGTTCTCACCTGCGTGTGAGCTGTTAGCAGGAGCAGCAGGCCTACTAAATTTTTGTTGTGACTAATTAGAATAAACATAACTAAGAAGTTATATTACTCTTGTCATCTGTCCTTGGAGATGTTTAATTAAAAGAATCAGGAAGGAGGTAGAGAAAACCTTACAAAAGTGGTGCTGTGACCTGGATTGGCTGATTTCTGAGCAAAGGATTGTCTGTTTTTTAAGAACAAGATGGAACAAAGCAGCATTCTCCAGAGGCTTACTGAACTGGAGACAATAGTGAGAAGACAAGAAACCAAAGAGGTAACTGGACAGCGCTGATGAAGGATGAAGTAAAAGTCACTCAGTTTGTAATAGAAAGATAAACAGTATAAAGTTCTTAAATCACTGTGTTAGGTTTGTTCAGGATTGATCAGTGCTCTGGACTCTGAGGCTGATGTCCGTAAAGAGGACGGACAGACGGAGTGGAGATCAGAATATCCTGGATGCAGACTGTATCCAGGATGTTCTGATCTCTGCTCCGTCTACAGTAAAAGTCAGACAGTTTGTAATAATAACATAACATCATGAAGTTACCAAATCACCACGTTGGATTTGTTCAGAAGTGATCACGTCCGTATTCTGACTCAAAGTCCGACTCGCTGTGATCGCTCTGTGGTAGTTCACAGTAAGAAGAGCGTATGAAGTGGTGTATCAGTGGTTACAGTAAAAAGTCACCATAAAGAACTGTAAATGTACTGATATGTAGACGTGGAGCAGTGAGGAGGAGACTTCATGTAGTAAAGGAAACTTATCAGTTGAAACACGGACATTTCTGTGAAACCTAGCTTGAGTACAGCAGCCCGCCTACCTGCCCGTTCTGATTGGCCGAGTCTGAAGGCATCCTCATCAGCCAATAGGGTGTGGCCTAATTCAGGCTGCAGCATTTGTGTGGATTTTTCTTAGAAAATTGCTAAACTATTGGAATGCAGCCAATAAAACAGCGCGCTTAATTCCCAGAAATGACGGTAAATGGTTTGGAAGGAGCTATCAGATCCAAGAAGATTGTGTTCATGATGAGAGACCTATAGGTGTGAGACCTGCCTGGAACACTCCTGGATTTGCACCAAGGAGAACGTCCCATCCTGCGGGTGCAGAAAGGCTTACAGGAACACCAGAGCGTACCGACATCAGTAGCAGCTGACCTTCACTGTCTCAACAACAACACTTTTCTGCACAGATGTGAAAAGAAAACGACGCACCGAACCACAAGCCCAGCTCCATATAAAGCTGGAAAATAGATTTTCCTCACTGGTGAAAGAGAATGAACAAGAGTTCTGCTCTAGTTCACTACACGCAACCTTACAGCATGATGACACAAGACAGAGCTTCAGGAAAACAGAAGTTACAGAAGAGAAAAAGAGGGATCCTCATACGCTGATCATTGGAGATGTGTCTGTGAACAATGCTCAGAAGGTTTCCAACAAAAATGTGAAAGTTATTTGCTTACCTGGAGACATGGTATCAGACCTGCTGTCAAGATCTTGCACATTGTGGAGGAAGAATTCTTGTCTGCTGCTTGTGCTGATCATTCTCTAGGTTTTATAAAAAACTTGAATCTGTTCTGGGAACAAAAACATATCTTTAAAGCAGATGGATTGTGTCTGAAGGAAGGAGTGAAACTTCTGAGATCCAACCTGTTCTACTACACCAGGAGCTCTGGTATCAGTGTGGATGAAGAGAAAGGAGAACATGCAACATCTGAGAAGGAAAAGAGCATGGAAGGGTTGCCTTCACAAAAAGAGGAGGAGCTGAGTTCACAGGAGATTGAGTCAGGATGCAAAGAGGATGAATCCAGCCCCCAACTGTGAGAGGGACCCACGTACCTTCTCTGAAACTGCTCCTCCACCCCCCACATTGAGTGTCTCTCCTACTCCTGAATCATTGGATTTGGTTGATCAGATGAAAGGAGAGATGGTTCTTGATGAGACTGGACTGAAGATGAAACCACTGTCCACAAAGAAGAGAAGAGCGCCACCTATCCCTCCTCTGATGAAAGGATGGTCCGATAATTAGAAGTGTTAGCTGTTCACTGAGCTGTATGTGATGTAGTACCTCTGATTGTAAGAATAAACTGAAGAAGTTCAATATTGCATATTAGAGTGTCTTTAGGTTGACACGATTAAATCATGTCAAAATGAGGATTAAAAGGATTATTTCTGTATTTCTTAATGTGTGTCTGACAGTCCCTGAAACTCTACACCAGGGGTGCACAAATTATTTTTATTGAAGGGCCAAAAATTCATAACATCAAATTATGGAACATTTAAATGTCATCAAAGACATTAGATGTCATTTAGATGACATGCAAATATAAAGTCAACAAAATGGGACACAACATACCTAAATATTACATAAACCACTGTACCGTTTAACATACATGTTGGTTGAAATAATTATTAACTATTGAGAGCAGAACATGCTCCAAAGTGACTGAAAAAGAATTAGAAAAATGTTGTATACAAAGAAAAACATTTGGTGCATGGAGAAACATAAAATACAAAACGGGGCAAAATGCTACATCCATGACAACAGAGAACAACCTTCTTAGACACAATCCTCAGTGCACATGCAGAGGCCTGTTGGTGGGAAACATGAAGCCGATTTGATGGCCCTGCTCCACATGTTTGGTTTGAACACTATGCACTGTTTCCATGACCTCAAGGTCAGCAAAGGAGTTGGTCTGCATGTGAAATATGATCATGTCTGTGACACCTCTGGATACCAAGGAGGGTGAAAGTATACAGTTAGAGACAGACACATGGAGAAACACAGACGTCTTCCATCTAGATGTTGGCTTGGTCTACTAAACTCCAATAATCCTCATTAAAATGATACTAGTCTTGTCATCTGTCCTTAGAGCTGTTCTATTAAAAGAACCGGTAAGAAAGTGGAGAAAACCTTACATTTTAAACAAGTTAAATCTGGTGGTCTCAGCCTTACACAACTATGCTGCATGATTCAGTCGTTTTTTAAGAGAAAAGCTGCAATTTTAATATTTGGAAATATCCAGAATTGTAGCCACGTTAATTACGTTTATAAGAAACCAAATAGTTTGTAAATCCGTCCAGATTTCAGCGAGATAAGAGTATTTACGTTTGTGCAGATCACTCACCTCCTCCCAGGAACCACAGACTCCACCAGAGCCTGTGTTAAGATGGCCGCTGATGATGACGTCAGAGACTCCGTCTGTGTTAAGATGGCCGCCGGTAATGACGTCAGAGATCCCGCCGTAACACATCTAGTGTTTATTATAAACATCTATGGTCCCGACCGGGTTAGGTGTTCTGCCTAAGTTACCATGGTAATTTAGCCCGCTAAGAAGTTAGCCACCGTCGTAGTGCAGCACACACGAATAAATCCCGGAAGTTAGCGCGATAAGAGGAAATTAAATAACATACCTAGAGGGTGTTATCGTTCAACTGGTGACCGTGTTATCTGATGCTTCCCGTTAAACACCCACATCACACAGCTGCAGTTTGTGTGATTAAAAACACTTCTGGTTAAAGACAAACAACTTTCACAGCCGCTGAAAGAAGATCGAATAATTAGAAAAGCTATGATGTTATACGTTGGCGATCATCAGGTAAACCGGACACCAGCTGAGCCGTTACACGGACCAGAGGAAGGATAGTAAGGACCAGTGTCGGACCGGGACAGGAGCTGATAATGAGCGGACGGAGGAGAACAACACGAACACGTACCGCACTACTACTATTACTGCTATCGGACCTCACGAAGATGGCTGCTCTGTTTTCCACTCCTCCGTAGCGGCCATTTTGGTTTTTGAAGAGTCAAAACTTTATTAACACAGCAGAGCAGCTTTCCTCCTCACATACAGAGTAATTCATTTTAATAGAAAAACGGACTGTTTTGAGGAGATAATCATGTCATTTATTTCTGTTTAATAATGTTATTGTTTTACCACTTTATTTAGCTCACTGCTGGCAAATATAATAATCTGTGACAATTTTCTTGGCCTTAGACATAATTTTATAATAAAAATGTTTATTTAAATTACTTAAAAAGGTGACAACACTAATGCATTTAAAATTCCCTGATAACTTTACATACAAAAGTGTTAGTATTTTTTGGATTATAAGGCGCACCGGATTATAAAGTGCACTATCAATGAATGGGTCTGACTGGGTCTATTTTCATACATAAGGCGCACCGGACTATCAGGCGCACCGGTTTATTATTATTATTATTATTATTATTATTATTATTATTATTATTATTATTAAGACACATTAAGCAAAACAAAATAGTCAGATAATTCAAACTTTATTCAACTCATTAACAATAACTCTCAACATTGTTCAGGTTTAACACATAAAATACAGATACATTACACTCATTTTTTCAGTTCAGTATGTTGAAGCACAGTACAGGTACATATCGCTTCACGAAGCGCCTGACTACGGTTGCCCTAAAGTGCCAAAAATCCATCAAGCAGTGCAGCTTCATAATTTACCAAAGTTGTACTAAAACATTTTGACATATTAATTTCATACATAAGACGCACCTGATTATAAAAATTAAACGATTTTAAGTGCGAATTATAGTTTGAAAAATACGGGACACTCCATAACAACAGTAGTTTCAATCTGCATTTCTTTTAACAATGTAGTCATACAATACATTTCCTGAAACAGTGAAGTTATGAAAAAATTCCAAATGTTGAATATTTTTAACTAAGATGAATGTGAAAACATAAGGGGCCACAAAAATGAGATTTTCTGATCTGAGAACCATATGATCAACATCCACAACAGCATTAATAGAATAATGAGCATTAAAAAAGGAAACAACAATGAGTTTGTGTTTGTTTTTATTTGTAATTTATTGTTTAATTTTGTGTAATTTTTCTTTCATGTTGTGCTTTCTGTTTCTGTCTTGTGTGTATTTTTGTATATTAATTTTTTGTGTTTTGTTGTCGTTTTGTAATTTTTCTCAAATTTTTGGCGTTTTTTGTTTGGTTGCCCTTTTGTGTATTTATCTTGTCTAGTGTACAGTATGTTTCTGTAGTTTTGTATGTTTTTTTAAAGTCATTTTGTGCATTTACTTTGGGGGCCGCTCGGGTTTCTATGATGTGTTGTTACATGTTGAATACATCACTGCATGTTCATCATCTGACTGATCACCTGTAACCGTGAAGCACGTGATAGGCTTCATCATGACCAAAGGCTGTATAAGCTAAATTAAATGATGCATTAACCGTCACAGCTAGCTAACTTGTTTATGTAGTCGACTAATCTATTAATTAATTTTCTTCTATTTTTCAGCACATATTTTGAACAGCCTTTTTAATGTTTAAATTTTCAAACTTGTGTCAGTCACAATAAAACATGTATTTATAAAATAGTCATTTTTTTTTTTTTACATAAAACATCTCTAATTACAATAAAAAAGGTTTAAATTAAATAATACAAACTTAAAGTGTCAGTGGTCTTAAACAAGTCATAGTAAACAAACACTTTGTTTAAAAAAAGTAAGTGAAAAAGCTGCAGCTATGCTCACAGGTTGTGGAGGTAACAAGGTTTAAATGAACTACAGAGTTTAAAGTTCAAACAGACAAGCAGAGCTCAGAGCCAACATGGATAAAATAAATATTTATTTATGGATGGAGATGTATATTATTTAAAATTTTCAGTGCAGGATACCGGTAATTACCTTAAGCATGATCACTTCAGATTCTTTATGTAGTAATACATGTTTATTTAATAATATCAAAATGACATTGAATAAATACATGAATCATTAGATTAAAGGACACTTTAAAGCAGACTACTTCACAAACTTCTTCAATGATTTTCAAACAGACAAATGTAATAACTATTGGAATAATCAAATCTACATGAGACTGACAGGCCCCGCCCACCAGGTCATGTATGCATGTGTCTGCTACACAGGTTAACAACAACAGTCACCAGGAGCATGGTTAGTCTAGCATGGTCAACCTAGCACAGTTAGTCTAGCATGGTCAACCTAGCATGGTCAAGCTAGCATGGTCAAGCTAGCATGGTCATCCTCGCACGGTTAGCCTAGCATGGTCAACCTAGCACGGTTAGCCTAGCATGGTCAACCTAGCACGGTTAGCCTAGCATGGTCAACCGAGCACGGTCAACTAGGGATGTGAATCTTTGGGTGTCTCACGATTCGATTCAAAATCGATTCTAATTTCAACCGATTCTCGATTGATTGATACAATGCATAGTGTGTTAAGGTTAATCATGGCATCAAAACAACACCGTTTGTATAAGCTAATTTTAAATAAACTGATTCCAATGATGTCATCACACAAAGGCTAACTTAAGACAAAAGGTAACTTTTTTTCATGCTAAACAAATAAAAACTTACTTAATGTACAAGAAATAACTTGCATAAATAAAATTGCCAAAATAAAAGCTTAGGCCAGCTGCCCCTTTCTTCCAGGAGTAAGTCTGTTTTTTCTTTTTCTTTCTTGTTTTGTTTTGGTTTTGTGTTATTACATGTATTGTTTGACTTGCAATAATAATGATACAAAAAAAAATAGTCTTTTGAAGTTTATGAATTGATTTAGAATTGTGGATGATTAGAATCACAATTTTTATGTGCATCGATTTTTTCCCCAAACCCCTACAGTCAACGTAGCATGGTCAACCTAGCACAGTTAGCCTAGCATGGTCAACCTAGCACGGTCAAGCTAGCATGGTAAACCTTGCATGGTCAAGCTGGCATGGTCAACCTACAGTCGATTGGTCAACCTAGCATGGTCACCGTAGAATGGTCAACCGAGCATGGTCAACCTAGCATGGTCAACGTAGCATGGTCAAACTAGCACGGTCAATGTAGCATGATCAACCTAGCATGGTCAACCTAGCACAGTTAGCCTAGCATGGTCAACCTAGTACGGTCAAGCTAGCATGGTAAACGTTGCATGGTCAAGCTAGCACGGTCAAGCTAGCATGGTAAACCTTGCATGGTCAAGCTAGCATGGTCAACCTACAGTCGATTGGTCAACCTAGCACGGTCACCGTAGAATGGTCAACCTAGCACGGTCAACGTAGCATGGTCAACCTTGCACGGTCAACGTAGCATTGTCAACCTAGCATGGTCAACGTAGCATGGCCAACCTAGCACAGTTAGCCTAGCATGGTCAACCTAGCACGGTCAAGCTAGCATGGTAAACCTTCACGGTCAAGCTAGCATGGTCAACCTACAGTCGATTGGTCAACCTAGCACGGTCACCATAGCATGGTAAACCTAGCACGGTCAACCTAGCGCGGTCAACATAGCATGGTCAACGTAGCATGGTCAACCTAGCACGATCAACGTAGCATGGTCAACCTAGCACGATCAATGTAGCATGGTCAACCTAGCACGATCAATGTAGCATGGTCAACCTAACGTGTCATAGTTCAGCCAGTTCAGTTTTACACAGTAAAAGAGAGAAAATGATTGCAATTTCTAATTCACACAGGGCTTTATTCTCCAAAGCGCATCAGTAAAAAAACCCGGGTCTGTTTTTGTCTGCGTGCTATTTTCCTGCTGTACTTAAGTCAGTCACTGCATACCTTCATCCCAGTTATGCACTCTTGGTGGAGCGGCCCTGAAATGTTGGCGTTCCCATTCAAATCTGGGTGAGTCACACAAGCACGCCAAAGGATTGACCATCAGCATTATTAATATGTTCATATTTACAGGTTCTAGACGGGACAAAATGTGTTGCATTTAATTCTATTTACACTCCTTTATCAGGGAGGGGGTGAGAGCAGCTTTGTGGAGCTGATGGCACATTGGCTGCTGCAGCTTGTTACATTGAGAGACGTGAGACTGATTAAACTATTTTAACACTGTGCATAATGTAAAGACAGTGTTTGATCCACTACAGAGTAAATAACAAGTGAAACATTGATGATGATGATGAATAATGTGCGCTGATCATTTCTGAATGCAGGAATGCAAGAAGTTAATAAAACCAGGCTTTCCACACAAACAAACGTTAATCTGGCGTTAATACGAGGGGAAATCAACCTGTTACATTATTTATCAACGAAGGCATTTCAAAATAAAAGTGGGCTTCATCATTTTAATGTCAGATTCAGATTTTAATGACATTTACAAGCGTTAGGAAAACTCCATGTTCTGTGATTTCTACACAGCCCAAAAATAATGACATCATGGCCCCGCCTCCTTTGCTTCAGACCACCTTCATTCACAGACAGCGCGCTTTGGGTTGATTTACGTGTGGTGGGCGTGTCAGGAACCTGGACTGGAGAATAGGACCAGTAACGCGGAAACAAGTCGTGGTGCAAACAAAACGTTACCTCATTCACTATTTAATAAACCACCACACCGCTGAGTATGTAGCATTTGAAGCTAGCCATCACGCTAATGCTAAAGCTAGCAAGAGCAAAGTTAGCCACTGTTAGCTCTTGCTGCACTTTATTTTTTGTAGAACGTTTGACTTTTAGGAACTTTTATCCTGGTAGTTATTTTTTAGACTAGTATATTTTAGGGCCAGGAAAATTAGCCCGTTAACGATTTGCATCAATTTTTTCACATTAACGCGTTAAAATTAATTGACACATTGATTAAATTGACCACCGCTCCTTCCCTAGGCACAGTACAGAGCAGAGGAAGCAATGGGCCATAGATACTTAGAGCGCCATTGTCTCAGAAGAAGAAGACACACTTCTGTTTCCTGTAGCTAATGCTGCTACAGCCTGAGCTAGCGATGAAAAATGGGAAATGTAATCACCACCACAGTAATTCCTTCTTAATGTACTATCTACGAGCGAAGCATCCGGGTTCAGCGGCGGCGTCAGGCAAACAACTCTGGAGGAGAAGTTTGGTGCGAGGGAGGGTAATAAGAATCACAGTGGTATAATAAATGTAATTCAGCTTCATTAAAACAAAAAGTGCATTTATTACTCCTAACAGTATATTTGGAAATTAACATGTTACAGGGATAAATGTTGTGTACAATTTTGAAAGGTTTTTTTTTTTAAAATTACATATACAAAATTGAAAGCTTTTTTCCACTTTATATTTTCAAAGTGTGAGTTCAAAATTGATTTATCTCTGAATATTGATCATAACATTACTTCCTGTTTACTACAATTCAGTTCAATTCAACTTTATTTGTATAGCGCAAATTACAACAAAGTAATCTCAATGCAGTTATCAAAATATAAAATTCATAATAAGAAAGAAAAAGCCCAACAAGATCCACATGAACAAGCATGTAGCGACAGTTTGAAGAAAAAAACTCCCTTTAACAGGAAGAAATCTCTGTTAGAACCAGGTTCAGAGGTGGCAGCCATCTGCGTGGACTGGTTGTGGTTAGTAAACAGAAGGACCAACAGAACAGGATAGAGAGATAGAACATCAAGGCAAGGCAAGGCAAGGCAAATTTATTTATATAGCGCATTTCATACTCAAGGCAACTCAATGTGCTTTACATGATAAAACATTCAATTGTTTAAAATCAATAAGAACATTTAAATCAATAAGAACATTTAAAATCATCAGTAAAATCAATTAAAATCATCAGTAAAATCATCATTACATCAACAACATGACTAAAAATCTCTCTCTCAATCATATGCAGTAGAGAAAAAAAGTGCCTTTAACTTTGATTTAAAAATGTTCACATTAGATGCTGACTTCAGCTCCGCTGGCAGTTTGTTCCACTTCTTTGCAGCATAACAACTAAAAGCAGCATCACCATGTTTACTGTGAACTCTGGGCTCCACTATCTGATCTGTGTCCATAGATCTGAGAGACCTGCTGGGTTCATACCTGACTAACATGTCACTGATGTATTCTGGACCAAACCCATTCACAGATTTATAACCAGCAGCAGAACTTTAAAGTCTATTCTGAGGCTGACTGGGAGCCAGTGTAAAGACTTTAAAACTGGAGTAATGTGCTCTGACCTCTTTGTTCTGGTTAAGACCCGAGCTGCAGCGTTCTGAACCAGCTGTAGCTGTTTGATGCTCTTTTGGGGGATTCCTGTCAGAAGACCATTACAATAGTCCAGTCTGCTGGAGATAAAAGCATGGACCAGTTTCTCCTGATCTTTCTGAGCCATTAAACCTTTCACTCTGGAGATGTTCTTTAGGTGGTAGAAGATGTTTTTGTGATAGATTTGATCTGACTGCTGAATGTAAGATCTGAGTCAATCAGAACACCAAGGTTTTTGACTTGGTCTTTAGCTTTTAAAGATCGAGACTCAAGATAATTGCTGACAGCAGTCCTCTTTTCCTTGTTACCAAAGACAATCACCTCCGTCTTGTCATGGTTTAGTTGAAGGAAGTTTTCACTCATCCAGCAGTTTATTTTTTCTAAACAGTCACACAACACCTCAATGGGACCATGGTCATCTGGGTTCAGTGATAGATATAGTTGTGTGTCATCTGCGTAGCTCTGATAATCAACCTTACAGTTCTGTAAAATTTGTCCTAAAGGAAGCATGTAAAGGTTAAACAGAAGGGGTCCAAGAACAGATCCCTGAGGAACCCCACAGGACATTGGTAATCTGTCAGATTCAAAGTTTCCAATGCTTACAAAATAGCTTCGCTCCTCCAAGTATGACTTAAACCATTGCATTACTTTTCCATTTAGTCCAACCCATGTTTACAATCTGTGCAACAAAATTGTATGATCTACAGTGTCAAATGCAGCACTTAGATCCAACAGAATGAGAACAGATACTTTTCCTGAATCAGTGTTCAACCTTATGTCATTGATCACTTTGATAAGAGCAGTTTCAGTGCTGTGATGAGAACCAAAACCTGACTGAAATTTATCAAATATTTTGTTGAATGTTAAGAATTGACTCAGTTGGTTGAAGACCACCTTCTCAATGATCTTGGCCATGAATGGAAGGTTGCTGATTGGTCTATAGTTAGCCAGTATAGAGGCATCCAGTGTTCTCTTTTTTAACAGCGGTTTCACAGCAGCTACTTTCAGGGATTTTGGTACGGTGCCTGATTGGAATGATCAGTTAATTATCTGACACTAATCAGTGACAATTGACTTTACAACAGTTTTAAAGAAGTTTGAGGGTTTTGTGTCAAGGCAACACGTTGATGGATTCAGCTGCTGAACAGTCTCCTCTATTGTTTTTGGGTTCACTGTAATAAACTCTAACATTGTAGTTGACTCCTCCCTCAGTGGTTGAAGCTGTTCAAGCTTTTTGTTATTTTGCTGGTTTGTTCTGATGTTTGACCTTATTGATTGTATTTTTTCATTGAAATATACAGCAAATTCATTGCATTTTCCAGCTGACAGTAATTCAGGGGCTATCTGATCTGGGGGGGTTGTGAGCTTTTCAATAACAGAAAACAACGTGCGAGAGTTGTTGACATTTTTGGCAATAATTTCAGAAAAGTATTGCTGCCTTGCTTTGAACAAGCCATCATTGAATTTTCGCAGACTTATTTTGTACAGTTCTAGATGAATTTGGAGTTTTGTTGATTTCCATTTACGCTCAGCTCTTCTACAGTCAGATTTCAAATTCTGCATTATCTCAGTCCTCCTCCAAGGTGTTTTCTGTGTGTTTGGTTTTCTCTTAGTTTTGATTGGAGCCACCACATCTATGACATTACAGACTTTTCTATTATACTCATCCAGAAGATCATCAACTGTCTCAGCACTCAATGTTGGTGTCATTGCTATGGCTTCCATAAACTGTGCACTTGTGTTCTCATTTATGTACCTTTTCTTTAAACACACATAACTAGGGGGAACAGATGTTACAGTCTCTAGGTCAAAAAAGACACAGAAATGATCAGATAGAGCTAAGTCTCTTACATCAACAGCAGAGATATCAACACCTTTAGAGATAACCAGATCCAAAGTGTGACCTTGAGTGTGTGTCGGACCAGTCACATGTTGTCTAAGACCAAAAGTATCCATTAAAGCATACAGTTCTTTGGCAGTATTGTCCATGTTATTGTCTACATGAATATTTAAGTCACCTGTTATTATTAAAAAGTTGTATTCAGTGCATACAACTGACAGCAGTTCAGCAAACTCATCCATGAATTCTCCAGAATATTTTGGGGGTCTATAAACGACTAAAAACAGAACTCTTGAATCACCCTTCAGTAAGAATGACATATATTCAAAGGAGATAAAATCACCAAATGTTATTTCTTTGCACTGAAATATTGATTTAAAAATGGCAGCAACTCCACCACCTTTCCTGTAAGTACGACACTTATTTAAATAAATAAAGTCTTGTGGTGAACTTTCATTGAGAATAGTATTACTGATACCATCATTCAACCACGTTTCATTAAGAATTAAAAAGTCCAAGTTATGTGTCAAAATAAAATCATTAATTAGTAGTGACTTGTTAACAAGAGATCTAACATTAAGAAGAGCTAATTTTAAAGACTTTACTGGAGACACTGGTGGACTTTTTGGATGATATGTTATAGGAGTCAAATTTTTATCTCTATAAAGCTTTTTGCTTTTCTTTAATTTCACAATTTTACCTGTGTTACCTGTCACCACAGGAATTAAAGAAGCTGCATTAACTCCATAAGGCCCTGACTTTTTCTGGTTGTTCCTAAAAATAGAGCTATTGCAGTCTAGACCCAGCACACATCAGGCCTGTGTCGCTCTAAGTTGAACACAGCTGGCCTGAGGAGAAGAGTGATCCTGGGCCTGGTATCGTCGAGGAGGGATGGATGGTGCAGATTGACCATGGTGGGGTAAAGGGTGGGGTGTCAGTCTGGTGCCAGCCAGAACCAGCTCGTTCATCTGGGCAGTTAAATGCAAGAAGGCAGGGGTAGGAGAGAAGCTGGATGAGGTGGAAGTAGGTGAATTTTGGGGTGAAGCAGGTGGGTCCTGAGATGTGGGGGTTGGGTTGACCTCTTCATTTTGGCGATTTTTATTTCTTGCTGGAAGCTCATTGATTCCATGTTCTTTCCTTGTTGTTTTGTTCTCTGATGGTACATGTTGTCCTCTGTCTTTATCAGAACTGATAGCAGTGTGACTGGTGAAGTAAAACAAGTTGGATGTGAAGAGTTTTACTCCAGCCTTGTTTAGACACAGTCCATCTGCTCTAAAAAGATGACGACGTTCCCAAAAAATAGGAACATTTTCTATAAAATTTAGTGAAAGGGCAGCACAAGCCGAAGACAGAAATTTATTCAAAGAGTAAATCCTTGAGAATTTCAGATCTCCTTTGCGGACTGGAGGTATCTGGCCACTGATGAACACTTTAGGCTGTATACAGCTCACAGTTTTTAGCAGATGGGTGAAATCCTGCTTTAACACCTCAGACTCCTCCTTGGCTAAATCATTTAACCCAAAATGAATCACAACATTTTTCAAATGTGGGTAATCTGCAACAATATGCAATATTTTGTCAGCCAGGTCTGATACTGTGTCATTAGGTAAGCAGATCACTTTCACGTTGCTGCTAAACATCTTCTGAGCATCTTTAACAGAAACGTCTCCCACTATCAGTGTGTGAGGTTGTTGCTTTGGCCTACCATGTCGCTTTTGTTTTCCTGAAGCACTTTCAGTCTTCGCAGTTCCAGAAGGTTGTGTGTTGACCTCATTAGAGCCAGATCCTAGGTCATTCAGCAGTGGGGCGAATCGATTACCCAGTTCTACATGAAACTGGGTTTGTGACTTGGTGATACTCCTGCCTTTAGCAGATGTCCACTTTTGTGCCTGGACAGACAAGGGAGTTGATGTTGAGGCTGCAGTCTGAGAAGCCAGTGCAGGCCAGTCCGTCTCATTATTGATATCAGGGCGCTTTGCTCGGCCCGTTAGCCTTTGAAGTGGATATGACTTTTTCTTAGGCTTAGCTCCCAGAGTATTCCAGGGAGGACTCACACCTGTTGGCTTATCAATGGGAACAGGATCCTCTCTAGGCCTGATAGCTTTGTTAGCACGGGCTGGTAGTGAGTTAGCTTTATCCACTCCGCTGTTTTGAAACAGCGGCACAGTCGTATCATTATCATATCCACAGTGTCCATTAACCTCAATGTTTACTTGTATTCCTCGCACTGTAGTCTCCAGTTCAGTAATCTTTTGGAGGAGACTACTGTATTCTGTTGTGGAAAGAGCCATTCTTCTGCTAGTTAGCTTGCTACTTGTAGCTAGCTTGCTACTTAGCTTTCCAGTTGAGCCAGCAAATAAAAAAGCAGTAGATGATTACCTCAGAGCCAGAGTCAGATGGTAAATGATAGAGTTTGATGTTGAGGTATCGTATCATTTCTCAGAAGAAAAAGTTCATGTTTAGTAAATAAACTCCTCTGTGAGCTCCACTCTTCTCTTTTGCTGCTGTCAGCTCAGCTGCCGGAAGCAACATCAGAGTGTCTCAGACTAGTTGAGCCGCGAACCACAGATCAGGAAGTGACATCATCAGCTTCATGACACCTGAAACAGAGCAGAGAGAGAAGGACGAGGAGAAGACACTGACTGCAGAAAAACATGATACATTATTATCAAGTCAGCCTGTCTTGACCTTGGGCCTCACTCCCAGTGCTTAGTCAGCACTTATTGTAAAGGTGACCAATCTCTTCCTGTTTATTGATAAGCTAACAGTGACTCCAAGGTCTGTAAATGCGACTGTTCACAGACGAGCCCATGTCTGCTCTAGTGGTTAGATTATGTTATGATTCCATCCTGTAAGTCATAACCAGCTACATCAGAATTTGAATCTTTTCTCGTTTATTTGTAATATAACAGCGACTCCAAGGACTGTAAAATGCTCAGCCTCTTCCCAATCTCCATAGGCTATACCTACTTTCCCATAAATATCGTCTCTGAATACATGAAGCAACTCACCAAATCTGCGTACTCTTTACCTCAGCTCTACTGAAAACGCTGCTGCGTGATCTGAAGAAGGGCAGTATGCAGTTTCGAGGTCCTCCAGCAGGCGGCGGTAGTCCCACTTAGATGAACGAGGGTTTCAGCGGACTATGGCACTTGCAGCTCCAATTAGGCAGAATTTCAGCTGGATGGCCTTTGTCTTTGCTGACCAGTGATTGGCCACTGCACAGCTCTCAAACTTGTGCAAAAACTCTCTCCATGGTGTGTTCCAGGACGTAGAGTTGGCACGATCATAGTCCTCGTCACTGTCTGATGGAGGAGGCTGACGAAGTGCAGAGCGGCCGTCACATGGAGGTGAGTGACAGGGGTGTCTGGCTGAGGTACATCCATGTTTAATGGTCTGCTATGCGTTAACACAAGAGTATAATATTGGAAGCGTGCTTGTTTCTGGTTTAAAAGTAGCTGGTGTGCTTTGTACAAAACTTCCCATGTGAGCAAAGGGATTTGTGTCTGCATACTGGACATTTGATGACATGTTTGGAGCATTATAGGGGAGCATGCTAAGGGTCATGGCTTTGGTTGTCAGCTCCATAAAAAGGATTGGTGGAGGAGAGCGGAGCAGGACTGTCGAATGACGCAATCAAATCTTCTCCATTAGCCAGTGTGTTAGCACAGCTTTCATCACACAGAAATGTGTTATAATGTTACATTTGATCTCAGCCCCATGTTCATTGGCCCCCACAGCACTTTCTTCATTGTCCTGGACATTAGTTTGTGACATAAATGGGTTTGAGTAGTTAGTTTCTTGTTCGTACACATTGGGAGGGTAGCGAGCGGGCGCCATCTTAGATTAGCTTCGCAACGCTAATATTACTGATGTATCACAGTTATTGTCCTCCTGTTTATGCTGCTCACCTCTCCTTTAACAACGTGAAGGTTCCTTTGTGGTCTCCAGTGTTAAAACCTTTCCTGTTAAGTGTCCCAACCGTGGTTGATTGACACAGGGGAGATATGTAAACTCCAGGGCCGGAGGCTGCTCCTCCTCCGGGCTTAACTTCCGTATACCTCACGCTCGTCAACGTTGGTACCATCACTCCCGTGTATAAATAACAGGCTGTGTGAATGTCTCAGAGCTGCACTTTATTTTCTTTCTGCACTATGGACATAGCCTCACTATCTATCCCGGTCACTGTGTAGGACTCTCCCATTAGCATGCACACGCCTCCTTCCTCCACAACTTCCTTTCACACACACCTGCGTGCGCGCACACACTACGTCACGCACTGAGCTGCCCTACCTGAAAACACATTGAAGTTAGACGCATCACACTAGTTTTCTGCTAAGCTATGTTGCAATGTGAATTTATTTTTCTATTGTGATGATAAAATTGTTTAATTAATGTATTTTCAAAGCAATTGCAATCAAACAACATAAAAACCAATCGGAGAATACGTAGAACTATATACAAATCAGAAACTATTTAAAGAAATTTGATTAGAAAAGGGTGATTTCACTGTCATGTGCATTTTTTGTGCCACGTGTAAAATATGTGTGAAAAAACCTGTGAATTATTATGTTGTTAACTTTTAATGTGAATGATTTAAAGCAGATTTGAATGTTTTGATATATTGGGTAGCGATTAATATTACCCTAATTTATGCAGGATGGTTTTTGAATGACCTTATTCAAGACGTGTTTGATGAGAGCCTGGACTGGAGCTGCTGGATTCTAAGCTGAGAACGTTCTGGACGCTCTAACATCTAACACATTGGTGGACCTGGGTTTTGAGGACTGAACAGAAAAATAATATAAGGATCAAAAGACTGTAGGGAATCAAAGGACTAAACTGATTACGGGGTCAACAAAAGAAACTTTGTGGGTTCATCTTGATTATAAACAGTGGTCTATTTTTATATCACCTTCATTCCTCTTTAGAACCGAGATTCCTGGGTACAAGTATCGATCTTAGTTGTTGACTTTATACATGCTACAATTAAAACTGACGGCGTCAGGGAGTGACTTGGCCTCCAGTTTGTCATGTTCCTCCACATCGACATTTTCCGAGCCCTCCCGGTGTTCGATGCAGCTTTTACCGGCTCTGGATCCTCCGACAACACCCCTGTGGTTTGGGGGAAAAAGAGAAAGAGGCACGAACAAGAGGTCGATTCAAAGATAACAGAACTGGAGAATGGAGAAACATGGTGAAAATCATGTTTGGGAACGATGAATGTGCTTGTTTTTCACAAACCTTGGGGGACCTTTTGAGGAAACTCCCCCCAGACAGAAGAGATAATGTAATGTACAAAATCCTGCAACTTATCATGGACAATGGGCTGTAGTTTTACTGTGAATATGTAAATGTGTGAATAAAGGGCATGTGTGTGTTGTTAAAGTTGTTTCAACATTTATTTCCTACACAATCCACAATCGCAGGAGCGGAACGTGATAAAGTTCTCACATGGAGCGCTAAAAAAATGTTACAGTGCATTTTATTTGTAGAGCTATTCATGTACCAAAATGTTATGCATTTATGCTTTTTAGTTTAGTTTCCAAGCTAACCCTAACCCTAACCCTTATTTTGAACATGAACACACTGTATTTACCACAAAGACAAAATCAAAACTCCAGGCAGAGAAAAAATTGCTAAAAAATCCTACAATACAAACTCATGATCATAACCCTTATAATATCTAATACTATACTTATACGTATATACTTATACATTAATCTTTGTATTATACACCAATGTATACTATTAAGGGAGACATTATTCATTGACATATATAATTTCACAATTTATGTATTCCACTATACATTTATCTGTCCAAAAGTGCATTTTGTGTGTTTATGGTATGCAGTGATCAAAAGTTTATTTCACATCTCATCCTTTTAAATAAATAGTTTATGAATATATTTGCCTCATTTGAAAAGCTACACTTTCTGCCATTGTCAGTGGTCCAAATATTCTGTGTTATGAACATAACGTGTTGCTTGTTTTTGAAGTTAAACTAATGCTTATAATCTTGTGTTGTTGTTTCCCCACATATGAAATTTAATTAGCACTGATAAAAAAGCATTGCATTTAATAAAAGACAATACATGATTACATAAACGAGTCTGACGTACTTTAAAATTCAGCAGCACCGTGTGTGTGTGTGTGTGTGTGTGTGTGTGTGCACATTTAACCTGCAGCTCTAAACACATAAAACAGTACTAAACAATTGTTTTTTAATTATTCAGTGTACCTCAGCTCACCACCTCATTTTGCCATGACACGTTCCTTGTGGTGACTGAAAGAACGTCATCGGGTCATTACGACCAACCAGGGCAGCTCTGGTGAAGGAGCCCTGGTCGTCCGTTCATGGTCCACAGATTGGATGAGGTTGGAGTCACTGGCCACCACTTGTCTCCACTCACCACGCAGCACTGACCCTGAACTGTCTGTGTCCACAAAATCCAGCATCTAGTGACGTGTGTAACAGCCGAAAGAAGCCCGGCCCGCGACCCACTGTGGTAAGCCATGAGCCATTCTCTAACCCAGCTGTGAAGGCCAGAACCGCCTGGATCGGCTGAAGGGGCTACACTCTGTGGAAACACAACAGAACTCAACGGTGGCACGTCCTGCTGTATTTCTTCAAACAGCACCTCCAGGTCCAACCCTGACATCATCTTCAAGGTACCAGAACAAACTTTCATCAGCAAACTTCATCCACAATAGATCACATACATACTTCCATAACTACACACTTACACACACTCACAACATGTTCCACACACAGTTCATCTCATTCATGTTTGTCTGTCTTCCTCTTTGTTTTATGAGCTCTTTTTATGAATTTATTCTTTGATTTTATGATCTTATTATTCAAATATGTATCCTGCATTTTTATTCAATATTTAGTAGACTAGCATTCTCCTAGAATAGTGATTTCACTTTATTACATATAATCCTCACTTTTATTAGCCTAGAAATGCATTTTATCATGATTTAATTATTCCATTTCAATTGATATTTTGACTGTGTTAATTGTTGACTTTTGAATAAAAGGTTAAACATAATCTTTGATTCCTCTGATTCATTAAAGCTGTGATTATGGTGTAGATGTTGCTGTTCTAATTCACTTTTCCCTGGTTTCACATTGATGAGTTTAGTCTAAAAACTTAGACATATTTCTCCTGTTAAAAGGAGTGGCACCCCACAAAATTTGAAGTAATATTAATAATCATAATTATTATTCTTATTTATATAACCCATTATTAATAACTCCTCCTACAAAAGGAAGAAAAGATACTATAGAATGAAATAATACAAGTCATAAACACTATGTACACTTTCACTTGTGGAAAGACAGATCAGAAAAAAACTCACACAGTGAGCAGCATTAATGAGATTAATAATTATTATATATCAGAGTCATGTGGTAAGCATATCATTAACTCATAAAACAAAAACAAGAAAAAAAAGAAAAGAAGTGCGGTTATAATTATGTAGCGTCGCAAGTTGGATTCGCACAATGGAGTGAGTGCTTTTATAGTGTAAGTAGTCTCTCCCTGCACGTGGTGGTGCTTTTATGGTGACGTGTTTGCCATCCAGACTTCTAACTTAGGAAGTTCCACAGACACCAGTAATCTGCTGCAATGGCTTCCCACTGGCTGGTTGAAGGACATGGCAGAAAGTCTGACTGAAGCACTGTCCAAAACGCCTTGTACACCTCTGTCACGATGCAGGACACAGTGCTTGAAGCTAGCTTGTAGCTAACTGCCACGGCTTGTTGATTTCCCCCGACGCTAAAATTCTCAGTGTCACAGTTAGTCTTTGGGCGCCATCAATAGGAATACTGATGGTCAATAGACATACCATTCCTCTCTCAAACACTCCCTCTATGTCTGCTTCTTCCCTTGTGTGTTTGCTCCTGTTCTCCTTCTGGCTTTTGTCTTGCAGGTCCGTGGGATCCTCAGTGTGGAGTTACAGAGACTCAACAACTCTGTCTCCACCCTTTTCTCTGCACACACCCAACACAGCATAACGTGGATGGCTGTTCATCATAGGAATGGGATCCACACAAGGTTCCTGCTGCTTAACAGAAGGTTTTCCTTGCCGCCATGATGAATTCATGTTGGGTGTGGGATACATATGTATGTGTATATACGTATATATGCATATGTGTGTATCCATAAAATGAAGAGTCCGTCCTTAAGACTGCTCTACTGTAAAGTGTCTTGAGATACCATTGGTTATGATTTGGCGCTATACAAATAAAGATTGATTGATTGATTGATTGATTTGTTGATACTGTGTGTTGACTGATGCAAAATCAACGGCTGTATGCGGTGAAGTAGATCGTCAACGTCAACATACGAAAGTATGCAAAAGTGCATATCTTCATCCACATTCCTCATGGGGCGAACCAGTGTGGAAAAATGGTTGTATGGACCACCACGGCAAAAGTCGTTTATGCTGCTCTTTTCTCAATAACAGTATTTTCTGCTCAACGTCAACAAGATCCAACTGCAAAAACAACAAACAAGCCACAAGTGGCAGGGCGGCCAATCACATAGGCTCATGTGATAGGCTCAACGTTCAATAAACCAATCGCGTTCAGACTTACTGTAACCCTAACCCTTATTTATTTGGAAGTTGATTATTTTTAACTGTATAAGAATTACACAGCACAATAGCATGCCGCATTGAGCTCCGCCCCGAACTCGGGATGATGTACTAACTACCACCAGATGCCGCTATTTGGGCAACATGGTAGAATTCTCAACATTTAATTATTAATAATAATAATAATAATAATAATAATAATAATAATAATAATAATAATAATAATAATAATAAAAATAATAATAATAATAATAATTAGTTCATGCCTGAAAATGTACCTGCAGAATAACTTGAGTTTACTTCACACACACAACTCAGTTTTATCTACCCACATAGTTTCCACATCTTAATTTTTTTTTAATCAAACAATAAGATTTTTAATTGTGTTATTTGTGAAAAAGTGCAAATGAAGTGTTTTTTTATGATTATAATTCTGATTGATTTTTTTAGATTGCTCCTACTGACTTTGACTAACCATTTATTTCTCCTCTCTGGTTCGGTTGGGAAGTCATACATTTTCGGAGCGATTGGAGCATCCCCATGCAGCACAGCAAACCATGGTAGAGACTACATTCAAGGACATCACGAATGAAAGGACCAGACAAACTGCATGACATTTCTGACTTTGTTAGACATTTATTTAATGAATTCATCTAGGTACATAAGTGCATAGTAAAAATCTAATGTCTATTTTTATATAGGTATAAACATAATAAATATGTTTTCAATGTGTCCTGTCTGGATGTGTTTTGTTTTTTAATGACCCCCTTTTCCAGATTCCTGCACATGCAGCTAAAGATGTATTTCTGTCTTTTGCAAAACAAAAAGTAGACAGTGAAGTTATTCTGAATTTGTAAATGTAATGTATTCATGTATATATAGTGTTTTATATATATAAGGGTATCTGAAACATATAAATATCTGAAAGTGAAAGATGACATTAAATCATTAAGATTACATAGACCCTTAATTACCATGGGATTACTGAAATGGAAGAAAATCAACTAGTATGAATTTTTAACCCCCCCCCCCCCCCCCCCCCCCCCCCAAATAGAAGTTGTTTGTATGCATAAAAGTTGTATGGTATTAGTATGTCAATAGACATTGGGATGTGATTGATCTTAATACCATACAAGTTTAAGAACATTAAAGAAAATTCAAAGCAATACATCCTGTATATAATACATATCAACAAATTTTTTAACCAAATTAATGTTATATTAACTATGTCAAAAAAGCAGGTGATTTAGCTGTTTACACCGATCATTAATACAGAAAAAAAAACTATTTATGAAGCTACATAAACATATATTGTACATACACATTCATATGACGGTGTACTGTATAAATATTGTAAATCAATGCA
>NC_041054.1:30977048-30994548 GCF_900634775.1 Gouania willdenowi | reverse complement strand
TGGAGCAACAAAATGTGCCACTGTGTTCAAGTCGCAGTTGCTTTAGTCGCGTTCTATCTGAACGGTGTGCACCTTAAGGGAGAGCCCAGCCACCCTGCGGAGGAAACTCATTTCAGCTGATTGTACCCACGATCTTGTTCTTTGGGTCATGACCCAAAGCTCATGACCATAAGTGAGAGTAGGAACCAAGATCTACCAGTAAATCCAGAATTCAGCTCCCTCTTCACCACCATGGATCACTGCAGACTCAGCACCAATCCTCCTGTCCACCTCCCACTCCATCCTTCCCTCACTGTGAACCAGACCCTGAGATACTTGAATCCTCCACTTGGGGAAGGACCTCATCCCCAACCAGGAGAAGGCACTCCACCTTTTTTCTGGTCTAGAACCATGTACTCAGATTAGGAGGTTCTGATTCTCATCCTGACCACTTCACACTGGGATGTGAACTGATCCAGTGAGAGTTAAACGTCATGGTCTGATGGAGCCAACAGGACCACATCATCTGTTAAAAACAGTGACCCAATCCTGAGGCCCCCAAACCAGACCCCCTCAATGCCCGAGCTGTGCCTAGAAACTCTGTCCTTAAAGGGGTGGTATAATGTAAAATCAACTTTTTCAAGATTTATATCATGTTACTATGTCATTCTTTCATTAAAAACATACCTGGAGTGTTGCCTTGGTTCAATCATGTATGTTTGAGTAATCTTTAAAAACTCTGACGGCAGCCATTTTAGGTGTAAATACAGCTGAGTCCTCCATAGGACCAGCAGAGCCCCTCCCCCCCATGATCTCTTCCTTAGCTCAGCCCACAGCATTAAAATACATTAAACAAACAAATTAAATAAATTAAAATAAAACTCATACCCTCCCCCGCTTCCAGCTCCGTCACAGCAAACAGCTGAGAGATAACAGCGTGTGGATCATTTCCTCTGCTCATCATAACAGCTGCTGCCTTTTCAGATGACTGCTTTAAAACAAGAGCTTATTTGAAAGTGGAATAATAAGTACATCAGTGACGTGCCGTGACCACTAGGGTTGGGTAGGCACGTTGCAAATCGAGACCACCAATGACAATTTCATATGTTTCTGCTGGCAAGTGTTAATCTAACAAAATCAACATCATAAACACCATTAAAGAAACATAAACAATTATTTAATATAGCCTCCATACTCTCCCAACAACATATATCTCATGACATGGCAGCACATCTGTTGTTTGTGTTGGAAACACAGAAACATGGAGAAAATAACAACAACAACAACTCAGAACAGCCTCAGTGAGGAACATCCACAAAGTCAATCCTTCCTTTTGTTCCATTCACTGTAGAAAGTACCAACAATGTTCTGACCTTACCTTTACTGAAGGTCTGGTAGCTCAGGTGTTGGTCTCCATCTTTTAAAAGCTGTCGTTTTTCCTCAAAACAAAGTTTCTTCATCATCTCTAGCGCTGTCATCTTGACTGTAGTGTTATCCCGCCCACTAGCTAGAGAACGTAGCAGCTGCCACACTCTATCAATTCACTAATGCACTGTGAACGTACGTATAGCATTTAGAATAGCACGGTTAGAGCTGCCTTTTTACGTAAATGGTTGTCATCTCGGGGAACTGACTGCATAAAAACACGCTATGGGAACAGAGGCAGAGCAGCAATGTGCCTTTGGGAGAGGGTGTGGCCTCCTCCTGGCTCCTTGGAGTGAGACTGTGCAGCGTCTCTGCCGTACCAGGAAATAGTGATGTTTAGTCATTTGGTCTACGAAACGCACAAAATGCTGACACTTTTGGAATGGCCTTCACAGTCTCCCGACTTAAACATTATCGAAAATCTGTGGGTAGATCTTAAGAGCTGTGCATGCAAGACGTCCTAGGAATATTGCAGAACTGGAAGCCTTTTGCAAGGAAGAATGGGGAAAAATCCCAAATAATAGAATCCAGAGGCTTGTTGTTGGCTATAAGAAGCGTTTACAAGCTGTGATATCTGCCAGAGGGGGTGTTACTAAGTACTGAAGGTACTGATGCTGTAGGGTGCCCCGACTTTTGCACATGCCAAAATTATGTTTTTCATTTTTGTAATTTTGTTCAATTTATAAAATAAAATGTAACTATGCAATAATGTTTCCTGACAATATTGTCTTTTTTTCCCATATACCAGAGAGACAGTAAATATGAATATAACTTTTTAAATATATAAAATATGCTGTTTTTAAAGGGGTGCCCTGACTTTCGCACACAACTGTAAATCACTGGAAATGTCATTGTACACACAAAACTGAATGTGAAAACTGAGTGAGGAAGAGCGCTGGGAGGGCTGATCATTTCTTCTCTGGCCGTACGTTTCAGCACTTATCATAGTCATCATTGCCCCGGTTAGTTGAGGAAGTGTACAGCCCTCCTGCTGCAGCCTTCTCACTGTAGTGGGGGAGGAGTTGCTGCCTCGGCTCTACACAAGTGACGGCCGAGGGAGTTGTTGCATGAAGTTGCTTGAAAAATTCAAATCACCCAAGTCGCGTTGCTTGAGGTTTTATCATTTACATTGATTATGAAATGAATCTAGTCACTTTAGTCACGTTCGGTGTGAACGCACCTTTATGGGTTATGGGTGTTGAAAGTTTGCAAATATTTAGTATTTGTGGATTTTTGTGTTCTGAAAGTTTGGTGACCTTTGTGATGAAAGTGGCTAAATTAGCGGTGATTCTGTGCTGTCCTTGGTGCTGAAACATGGCAGGATTGACAGCTGTCACTGAGAGTGAGAGACAGATGCTCCGAAATGTGCTTCTTTAATGCTGATTCATCATTCTTTTTTTTAGGTTGATTGGTTGTGTTCGCGTGATATTATTGGCCCATTTAGTTAGCAAAAGGCACTTAAAAAAAAATTGTATTCTGTGACATTTTTGACTCTCTCTTACTGCCAGAACAACATGCGGCCTGTGTTCCGGGACCTAAAGATTTGCTAATTAAGCACTGGTGCATAGGAATAAAAGTCGGTTTGAAAATATAAGAATCAGAATTAGCTTTATTTGTCATTGCACATGTTACAGAGCAACAGAGCAATGAAATTTCATTTCAGTTTCATCCCGTCCAAAATTGCCAGCCGCTGGGGGGCGTGCACGTGCAGCCTCTTGTGGGTGCTTCACCCGCCTCCCTTATACTGTAACTTGAGGGGAGGGAGAGCGGACAGATGGCCTACTGACGCGTTGAAATATAATCGCTTCGCTTCCTTCCTGATACAGTCAGATGACGTGTGACAACCTTGAGTAGATCTGGTTCAGAAACAAAGTTCCAGGTGGCGGTGGGGGAGAGGAGGATGGGGGACACGCAAAATCTTTCTGCACAACAACCTGGTGTAGATGAGCCAACCTTGAGTGGCTGGCTTTGGGAGCCAAAGATGATAAGCGATTTGTTTTCAATTCAGGCTCTCAGCAGGTAATCCAATAAGGAGGCCTTTTAACTAGCGAGCCGAGCATTCAACTTCTCCAAGATTCTATTCAATTCTGTGTACACTTTCCAAAGCAGCCTCCTGCTTGCTTTTGAGGTCGTTTATCACACGAGTCTGAGTGTTGAGATCCCTGCTCTATCCTTCAGAAATGACTGACAGCCTTCCCAAAACAGCAGCAGCAAGTTTACTCCCATAACTCCAATCATGTAGATATCTTCCAAATCTTCCATGGAAAGAATTGACAAATACACAATTCGCCACTTGTTCCAAGGGTCGAGTACATATCCAGCCGCAAATGTACCGCTCAGATAGGCGGGCTCACCATTGCCTGTTGTTTTTGTTGAAAAAGTTTGGTCGATGGCATTGAGAGACCAACTGATCAATTCCAGAATTCCAGATTTGGATGAGATGCAAATAGAGGCTGCTGTTCGATTCACAAAAGCAGATAAAACAAAGCAGCAGCAAGGACAGATACGGTGGGAGAAAGGGAGCAGAGAATATATGACCCTCTTTGAGAAGCAGAAGGTGAGTCAGGTCTTCTATGGAAGAGGAAGGTTTTGAGTTGGATTCAACTGTCTGTGGGGTTTAGATTTGGTCTGGTAGAATGTTACTCCAGCTTCCTTCCACAATCCAAAAACATGACTGTTAGGTTTATTGGAGTCTCTAAATTGCATGTGAGTGTGAGTGGTTGTTTGTGTCTGTGCCCCTGGACAGGGTGCCTGGACTGGCGCCCTGTCCAGGGTGTACACCCGCCTTGTGCCCAGTTTGAGCCGGAGATAGGCGCCGGCAGACGCCTGCGACCCTGAAAAACAGGAACAAGCGGGTCTGAAAATGGGTGGATGGATATATTATTTCTCAACAGGATCGGTACAATTCACTGTAGAACTACATTGTGATGTTTTTAAGTCTGCAGGAGTAGGGGTACAGGGCTTCAGGTTAAATGTCTGAAGGGGTACGTGACTGTGAAATGTTTGGGAATCACTGATTTAGAGTAACTCACAGGCTTCCACTCTAACGTTTATATTCCAAGGCTTCGCTGTGTGATCAGTGTGTGTTTTAAACTCTGGGCTCACAAAAGTTCTGCCTGATGCAGTCGCTCTAATCAGACCCTAGAATTCACATGTGACAATATACGGCCTAAACGAGAATATTTGTATTTCCTGAAGAAAATGCAAGTGCGGATGCAGATGCTGTTCCGCGTCGCACTGCATTAGCTTGTCTTTGGCATTAGCTAGCAATAGCATGATCTAGCATCAGCATTAGCCTAGCATTAATATTGACCTAGTATTAGCTTGAACCTAGCATTATCATAAGCCTAGCATTAGCCTAGCATTAGCCAACAATAGCAATAACCTAGCATTAGCCTTAACCCAGCATTAGCATTACCCTAGCATTAGCATTAACCTCGCATTACCCTAGCAATAGCAATAACCAAGCATTAGCCTAGCAGTAGCTTTAACCCAGCATTAGCAATAGCCTAGCTATAGCAATAGCCTAGCTATAGCAATAGCCTAGCATTAGCATTAACCGAGCCGTAACATTTACTGTTGAATTTATATTCTAGCTTTCAATCTTGTCAGTGTTTTTTTTATTTTTATTTTTATTCACGTACCCGCTATGATAATTAGCTTACCCCTGGGGGCACCCCTACCCCATTTTGGGAATCTAGGCTCTCAATAAAGTGAGCTACGTCATATATGGACCCATTGATCACTAATAATAATAATAATAATAATAAATAAATAATATAATTCAGAGTTTCGGTTGAAATTCTGAGCAATCTGCACAAGGTCACTTCTGCTTTTCACCTTTCCCCAAGTAACCATGACAACAGGAGGCCAATAACACAACAAACAGCCTCAGACTATGAGTTCAGAACTCTTTACATGCTAAACCAATGACAATGCTCAGTTGTGATATATATGTGACTGTAACTAAAATACATCTTGATCAAATTGTGTCAGTAATCTTTTCCTTATACAATAATCATGTCTTTATATTATTAATATGTCAGATAGCAGGATAAGCAAGGAAGCTGTTACTATGGCGACGCTCATCTTCTCAGTCCACTCTATCTTTAGACACAAGAAGAAAGTGTGGAGTCAGAGAACTGAAGGAGGTCCTACGCTCTCCTAACACGGCTCTGCTTCTTTTCCAGAACAAAGAGAGGGAACGAATGCGGGAGCAGGAGAAAGCAGCGAGAGAACGAGAGGCTCGCTACAGCAACGGTCACCTCTTTACCTCCATGACGGTTTCAGGAACCACGCTGTGCACGGCGTGCAACAAGAGCATCACTGCCAAGGAGGCGCTGAGCTGCCCCAGTATGTCCCACTACACCATACCTGTCAAGTATCCCGTTTTAGCCGGGAAACTCCCGTATTTTATTCCTTTTTCCCACCATCTTCCCGTATTAGTATTTTCCTGTAAATATCCCATATTTTAATATAATAATAATTAAAAGATGTCTTATTAAACTGAATGCCGTCACTAGCATCGCAAGAACTCACACCTGGAATGGCCTGAGTGACAGTTAGATTAGATTAGATTAGACTAGATTAGATTAGATTAGATTAGATTAGATTAGATTAGATTAGATTAGATTAGATTAGATTAGACTAGATTAGATTAGATTAGATTAGATTAGATTAGATTAGATTAGATTAGATTAGATTCGATTCGATTCGATTAGATTAGATTCGATTCGATTCGATTAGATTAGATTAGATTAGATTAGATTAGATTCGATTAGATTAGATTAGACTAGATTAGATTAGATTAGATTAGATTAGACTAGATTAGATTAGATTAGATTAGATTAGATTAGATTAGATTAGATTAGAACTCAGAACAGAGATGATGAATGAAGACGTTCTGGTGATAAAAACAAAGAACTGGTGTAAATACATTGTAAAATATAACAGAGTTTATCTTCATAAAGACCATCAGGATGTGACACAGTTACACGTTCTGTTAGATTAATAACTGATATTATAACGTCTACCACAGCAGAAGGAACCACGTAAGTCACCATGAAAAATCATCCAATCACAAGCTCCACAAATATACACTGTTTATAAAGTGTTAAATAATGTAAAGTCTGTAATAAATGTGTCTAATAAGTCATTAGTGAATACCAGAGAACCACATGAGTGAGTATGAGAAATTATAATAAAATATATAATAAAATAAAATGTTAATGTTTAACTTAAAGACAAGCAATGTTAAATTAACAGTAAATATGCAATGTGTTGACTTGTATAAACTGTAAATATATTAAATAAACACATGTGATTCATAAACACATTTATGTTTTTATTTAGGCTGTTTTATAATTTAGGAATTAGGGCTGGACGATATATCGAGATTTAAGATTTCATCAAGAGTTTTCTATTTTGGCGATATAGAAAACTATAATATTCCATATATATATATTAGGGATGTAACGATTAATCGAAAGGCGGTTAAAAATCAATTCATAGGTATCACGGTTCACAACGATTCTCTGAAAATTGAATCGCAGTACTTTTTTTAAACAGTAGAGGGCGCTATATATTTATCCTTTTCTTGTCTAGAAGCGTAGGCGGCGGGCGGAATCTGCTACTACTCTCTTTCTAGCCGCCTTCTACTCTTAAACATGTTCATAAATGATTCCTCTACCCCTTTAGCGCCGAAAGAATATCTGTAATATTACGTGAATATCTGTAAAAGTCACGTTTTTCTATTAGCTCTGTCTGCTAGCATAGCATCTCTTCTTCACTGCAAGAATATCTGCCCGCCAACTGACCACTGGGTTACCAGCGCCCTCTGCTGGTCCAAACAAATATCTGACGTAAATACAGGGAAATGACTGTTTTTTTTTTAAGTCCAATTGTTGAGGCACAAAATACATTTTCAGTTGCACTTTTAAAAAGAAAAAGAACTATTATATAGTTTTGCATTGTTTACTATAGAACCAGAATTTAAATTAATAGGCTTCTTCTTCATTTGTATTATTCTTTTATTTATTTCATTCAAGATTTCTTTTTACTTAAATTGCATTGTTTTTAATAGTTTATCAAGGGATTCTTTTGACAATGAAAAATAGAAGGAAATAGTACAGTGTTTTCTAGTTCCCCCCCCCCCCCCCCCCCCCCACAAAAAAAAAATGGGAATATTTTTCAGTCATTTGTGTACAGTCCCATTTTGTAAAATAAATCGAGAGAGAATTGTATCGTGAACCCAGTATCGTGAATCGAATCGTAACGGGAGTTGAGTGAATCGTTACATCCCTAATATATATATTATAGCTTATTATTTATATAAAATACTAGTTTTATGAGTCGCTGCTTTTACTTCTCAGAACAACATGTAAAGCTCAGTTAGATGATTAATGAGTGTCACATATTGATCAGCTGTTTATTAATAAATGTCGCTGTGTAACATTTTACATCAGTAAATTTAACTCAGAATAGTTTTTCTGGTCAGACTTTATTTAATAAAATTATCTAGATTTATATCATATTTCACCATTTAGAGAAAATATATTGAGATATGAGTTTTGGTTCATATCACCAGCCCTAGTAGGAATGTTTACAGCATTTTAATGTTAATAAAGGTCGACCTACCAGATTATAATCACATAATTGTACATTATTTAGTAAGTGGGTATTTTAGATTTCTTGTACACTTATCTTAAAATATAAGGGATACTGGAGCTTGGAGAAAATATCCCTTCTTTTCAAATCCAAAACTGGACAGGTATGCACTACACCCAACAGTGTGTTTAATGGCTCCCATTTTTAACACATATTTGATTTACAGTTATCCTGACATCTAACAGTGGTTTTTTTTCCAAAAAATACCTCATAAATCTAAGCTTCTACCTTCAAAGTAAAAAAACAGGTCCTATGGTCAAATAGTGTAGGTTTTTTAATAAATACTCCTAGCTCTAAAAGTAATAATGCCTCAAAATCAATGTTCCAATCAATTATTGACCTAGTCAAAGCTGTAATAACTTTGTACCAAATATTTCATTTTACACCTTATTTTTGAAAAAAATGCATATTTTGTGTTTTTGTCATTGAAAATATTTTGTTTTCTATGACATGAAGGGCATAAAAACATAAAGAAAATACAGAAATATAATGACAACTTTATATCTGTGGTTATTTCTGGAGTTGTTGAAGAAATGAGAAAATAATGAGAAAAAAGTGTGAATAAATATCTGTCTATAACATTTTCATGACAGAATTATGAAGGGTACCATTTTGGTACCAAAACTTAAAGAGTGTAGGTTTTTTTAAAGGTGCCCCGAGGGTTAATATGTTACCAACAAACTACATTAATTCATGAAAACACATTTGCAGTACTTTTTAAAGTATTTTCCACCTTAAATCTAATCCATGTTGGGCTGATGTGATGTGAAGTGGTTGATTGTGAGTCAGTGTTGACCTCCAGTCCAACTCTTTGTTTAGGTTCTTCGTGTTCTTTAATCTGCTTTGGTTTCTTACTGAAAACACCAGGATGTGTTCGAGCTCCTTGTGACGTGGATGAAGCTGTTATTGGAGCTGTTGTTGTGCATCGGAGCAGCCACAGCAGGCAGCGGACTGAACCAGACTAAAGCTCTAGTATTATACAGTATAAACCAACTCTTCAGTGGTTGATCATATCCTGTCCACTGCTCACAGGGTTTCCATTAGTCTGTCATTCCTGGGGACTCTGCATCAGATCCTGAAATTACGTTATCATCATGTTAACACGAGGGGTGGGACTTTAACGCATTAATTACAATTAATTAATTACAATAAAATGTGTTACAAATATGTAACGCACAGTTTGCGTCATAAACAGCGTGGAGCTGTTTGTCATTGCTTGTTTTTTCCGGTACGCCGATTACTGTGACGCACACGTCAGACGACGTCAGAGCTCGGCTGAAGGCGACCAAAAAGGAGAACTTGGATGAAAGCGCGCTGGTCGGGCCTTTAGAAGGACATTTTTATTTCAACAAACAACCTGATGGAAGCCTTGATAAAAGCGTGGTTCTGTGTTACCTGTGCAAAAAAAGAGTTTGCATATCAATTCAACCCTCCGGTACCATCTCAATGCAAAGCATGTTGCACTTTATGTTGATTTCTTTTTTTTTTAACCAGTTAAAGCCAACACTGTTGTGAAAAGTAAATAATGTAATTAAAATGGCACTTTTACTTAGATTTGTTAAATTTTGGCCAGGGACATTTTTTATTTCTTTTTCCACATTAAAAATGTTTGAGTTTACTGTGTTTATTATTTGATTCATTCATCCACTCCTTTCAGATTGAGAAGCGTTGCTTTTTAGAGCAAATATTGTTATGCACTTAAAATGTGATTCATTTTGATTAATTAATTACAAAGCCCCGAGTTAATTAGATACATTTTTTAATCAAGTCCCGCCCCTAGTTAACACATGATCTCATTAACAGTCTTTTGTCCAGGCCTCCATGGCTCATCAGAGGTTAATTTGTACTGTTTCAGGCTTGGTGCCACCTTAAATAATGATGCATTATGGGAAGTTGAGTCCCAACATGTCTGGGAAGTGAGTTGTTGTTGTTCCCGCGCTCTCTCTCTCCTGTGCGATGTAAAGTGTGTGTTTACTATGAACGGTGGTGACGTGCAGCATCCAGTCTGTGTCACAAGAGGAAAAGAGCTCAGACGTCACGTGCCTAGTTGTGTTTGCGTCGCCATGTTGGCAGGAGAAGCAGCAGCTAGCATGAATGACGTTAGCGTCACTGAGCTTTTTAATCACATCCATATTAAACAATAACACACACATCAAATCCATTTCAAACCACTTTAAAAAAGGGTTGAAGTTCGTCTGATGAAATGAAAAGCTTCAGGATCTAGAGTGCTCCTGGTTTAGGCTACAGTCCATATATATTTATGTTATTGGTTTTTCATCTGTTGTTGTTTTTTTGGTATTTTTCAGCATGCAACGTTACCATCCACAATCGATGTCGAGACACTTTGCCAAACTGCTTCAAGATGAAACAAAGGGTAAGACTCACCATTTCCACTCATCAATATCTATAAAGGACAGATGAGCGTATATAGATTAAGGGTATCAGTTAAAATGGGAAAATAAGCAAACCTTCTACTGTGAATTCTTTTAGTAGATTTAAAAGGTTGACGGCAGATGTTCTGTCTTATTTTATTCAGTGTAAAGGATATGTACATGAATTATATCAAATTAAAAGAAAAGGAGGAAAAGGGAATCTGTGGCTCCATCCACTCACAGATGTCAACTAGTAATAAAATGAATGATTAAATGAATAAACGAACGAACGAACGAACGAACGAATGAACCCGTATGCTATGGTTCTTTCTCCGCTCACTTTTTTTGTTGGAGTGTGGAAATAAAACAGTTTTCAGTTCCATCTGCAGCTGATATTGTGGATTAAAAGTGAAAGGACTCACACACAGGACCACAGCAGAGTTTGTAATGGTTTTAATGGTTGGGGATAATGGCAGAAGCACAAAGGAGCAGGAAGAGGCTAAACACAAGAAACTGGGTTGAAGTACTGAATAGACTGGGGAACGTGAGGAAGAACTCTGGATCATTGGTCACTGGTCATGAGAACAAACACCGACACAAACTAACGGAGCAGAACTAAATAAACGAGTGAGATGGTCCAAATATTCCCTCCTATCTCCTTTCCTATCCACTTTTCCTTAAGCCTGGAAGTGTTTAAGTGGCGGCCATGATAAGGAGCGTTCCAATTCTCTAAAAACTAAGGAAAGGAGGCCCAATGCTTCCTCCTTTAGCCTAGGAATCAATGATACATCCTTTACCGAAGAAGACCACATAATGATCGCCCACAATTCACAACATTTATCTCATTGACTGCCATTGACGTCTATAGACGTCATTTAGTTTAGTAACCTTGACTGCCAATGATGTCTATAAACATCAATTATGTTTTTCAGTGGGAACGGGTGCAGTAAAGCCTTACGTAACTTCCATGTAAAGATCTTACTTGTAGACTATATTTTATTGAATCAGTGAGTGGCAATAGTACTCTTTGGATGCCCGATCACAGGTAGCAGAAGTAGAAAACCACGGTTACTTCCTTTGATCTGACCGTGATCTCAGACGAGGGTAGGGCGATGGCTACAAGAGCAGGAGAAGATCGAGAGAGAATTGGAAAATTAGATAAAGAAAAAAACAGGCAACTTACACTTGAACAGGTTTAGGTTAGCGGTGGTTCTCATAGTAAGAGTGTTGGAGGAGATGATGGTGATCATGGTGGAGTAGAGTATTAAGGACAGATGTTCCACCTTAAAAAGCCACCGACAAGCATGCTAAAAATGTTAACCCATCCAACAGAGCTGCTGGTTCCATCAAAAGCCCTTTCTCAGTGTTGTTTTTGCTGTTTTATAGAAGGAAACCACTGTTCAGATGTTTGAGGTGTCACTAAAGCAAAAAATATTAGCGTCAAAGTCACTGTTCTGCATGAAATGACCAGACAAAGAAGGCCAGGACAAGGCCAGGGTAAAGCCAACAAGGGGCCCAAAAAGCCAGGAGCACATGATCCATTGGTAATGTAGAAACTGCTAAATGAACCTATTAAGCACTGGTGATAAGTGTGATGAGTGTTTTGTAACGAAGCATTTACCCTGTTTCAGGTTTATCAATAATCACAAACACAAGTTGTGAAATTTGTGTGAACCTGGCTTAGCCTTTTCGGAGGGCTGAAACCAAAGACCCGAACATACATAATGCTCTGCCGTGTATATTCACAATGTTATGGATAATTTTGTACTAAATTAATTGCGTAGTCAAAATGTTTTTAACTGTTAATTTGTCACTTCTTGTTATCTGATGGCCAAAATAGGTTTAGTAGTGACCCAAATTGTTTTCTTGTGTCTCATTATTGTCGACATTTTGGTACCAAATATGACATAAACAGCTTGATAAGTCGCAAAATTCTTCTACAGGGTATATCATTAAAATGCTCTAAAAACGCCCCACCACCAATTCCAGAGATCACAATAATCATTGTCTTACTTCTTATACATCATACTTTTGAGATATGGCCGTTCACCTAAAAGTAGTCAGTGGTAAAGACTCAGAGGAACACTCAGGAGCAAATGGTCCTGCAGAGAAATCAGCTGCTAACATAGATCTATAGATCTATAGAGCAGACAGGGAACCCTGACCTTAAACAAACCTTAGCACCTGGAGCTACAGCAGCTGATCTCAGGGATCCCACCTGATGGACTGGATTTGTCTGCCCACCTGTGATCTTACCTTGAATCATTGGGAGGTTCTTTAGGTCCCATAGTGCAGCAGATTAGTAAAAAAATAATAATTTTGGTGTACTGTAAAAGCATGACATTTGGCACAAATACTCTCTAATTACTCTTCTAATTTATTTTGGAATAAGGATTTGGCCAAAAATACAATATGGTGGTAATTTTGAGGTTGAAGATCGTTCATTTCCAACATTGCTATTCATTGGTTATTATATAACCAAAAATGCTCGGATCGGGCCAAACAAGGCGTCAGCGGAAAGTTCTGTTCCACCCAAGTCCAAATATGTGCATTCTCCCTATGTACAGTCAGGAGTGCGCCCACTAGAGGCACAACACTCAATCGCCTCAAAAAACTTCTAAATGCTAAAATGCTCAGATCTGGTCAAACGAGGTGTCAGCGGAAAGTTCTTTGAGAAACACTGGTCTAATAAATCCTGGTGGATGTCCATGTCCTGTCTGATCTATGCATTATAACAGAATGTGTTTGTTGTATTACGCAGCAGCAGAAGATGACCCTCATGAGAAATACTGTCCCGCTGCGTTCAAGAAGTAAGAACTTTAGACACTAATGAGTTCTTCTTCTTGTCTCCATCAGCTGTTTTCACCTCTCACTCTTTCTCTTTCTGTTCATTCTCATTGTTGGTCTTTTAAACGTCTTTACCCTCCAACTCTTTGTTTGATCATCCTTCAGACATCACATGCACGTGACCAACCTTTGTTTTATACGGTACCTCCTTATTTGGTTTTCCCTCCTCTACGTCCACATGTTCTCCTGTAGCTCCAGGGATGCGTGAGCGCCCCACCTCAGCCATCTACCCTTCGGACAGTTTACGTCAGTCTCTGTTGGGGTCCCGCCGAGGTCGTTCCAGCCTCTCTCTGTCCAAGAGTGTGTCCACCAACAACATAGCAGGGTGAGCTTCTCCTCCCCTCTACACAAGTGGAAGTGTGCTGTGGTATTTGGTGACAGCTGACAGACAGCTGCACTCTTTAATAACTGAGGTGTCAGTAACAACAGTAGCTGGGTTTCCATTTCACAAAATAAAAACAATATTTCTGAATGTCAACAAAGTATAATTTTGCTTTGAACGTGTTTCCATTGAACGTTGTTTTTGGCTGGAGCCTCGCAACTCCCGTGAAATCTCATCTCACCAGACTTCGCTGCAGAAAGTTGGACGCTCAGACCGTCCTTAATACGAATGTGCGATATGTTATCGTTGACGATATATTGTCAAAAACATTCCCACCGATAAGAATATGTCATCCCACGATAGAAACGATAAATTCCCATATTTGAAATTAACGAGGGCCACAGGCCATTTGTCCCACAATTTAGCCAAGAATGTCCCTAAAAACCTCGTTCCAGGGGCCGAAATTTCCCACATGTATTTTGTCAACAATTCATTATTCTCTAGAATGGAACGCTGTCTACGACAGCTCCGCCACAAAGCCTCTGCAGTGTGTGCCACCGCCACCGCCCCCTCACACACACACAGATGGTGGTGCTTGTCATGTACCTGAAGCTGCCATGCAGCATAGATCATGAACCGCTACTTGGTTCAGACCAGACAACCCTACAAAAAAGTGAACCAGTCCAAGTTCCACAAACACAGCAACAGAAATGAACCTGCAGCAGCAATTATGAACTGGAAACTCAACTAAAGCTAACTAAGCTAAGCTAACCCACTGAAACATAAGACTGGACTAAGAGCTAACGCCAACGACTTTATTAAACAAATAGGCCAAGAAAATAATACATGGCTTACTGTTTATGGTCAGATTTATCAACCATAACTTTATGTAACTCATTATCAGATATAAAATAAAATTAAAGCTGCAACGGGTCCTAGCAACCACACTCATGTTGGGACGTGGTGCACGTTGAGGTGTGTTGCATGTTGGGACGTGGCGCACGTTGAGGTGTGTTGCATGTTGGGGCGTGGCAGAAATGTTAAAGTGTTGAGACGTAGCTGAACATTTTCAAGGTTTATATCACAAACTTTCCTGCAATGTTCTGTGCAAATATAATGTCTATGATTTCCTTTTACCAATAGGTGGCGCTATGACTATGAATGATGGTTGGGTTAAACCATAATTGTAGGTGCTTGATTTGTTTCTGTTTGGGTATAAAACAGATGTAAATGGTAAAATGGACATGATTTATATAGATCTTTATCACCACTGAAACAGTCTCAAAGCGCTTTACATATCAGCTCATTCACCCAATCACTCTCACATTCACACACCAATAGGACAGGACTGCCATGCAAGGCACTAGTCGACCACTGGGAGCAACTTAGGGTTCAGTGTCTTGCCCAAGGACACTTCAACACATAGTCAGGTACTGGGATCGAACCCCCAACCTCTCGATCAGAAGACGACCCACTACCACCTGAGCCACGGTCGCCCCGTGATATAAATACAATAAGAAATAACAGATCAGGGAAATCCTCAGTGTACTGAAGTAATAGTTATTCAGTACACTGTAGAATTCTGACATCATCACTGTGAGAGAGTGACAGCCCAAAATGAAATAAAGAAATTAATAAATAAAATTAATAAAAACTATGCACCGTTGTGCTCGGGCCCTAAAAAATCAGCAACAGTAAAAACACTAAAGGAGTTATTTTGCTTTTCATGTGCTTTTTATTTTTTTTTAGAAAATAATTTCATTCTAACTGAGGAAATAAATGAACTGCATACAATAACACTAATAGAGTGACACACATACACTAATATATTCCATGAAATATCAGTCCATGAGTTCTATGAGTCAGCAGTGTTTGGAAGGGACCTGTTTATACTTGAAGATGGGAATTGTTTTATTTATTTATTGTTTTTGTGAATCGTATTTTTTATTATTATCGTGATGAATACCAGAAATGATTTTTTTGTCTATATAGCCCCTCCCTAATCCTTAGAACTCTCTGCATTCCTTTGTTGTTTCATGTCTAATGTTGAAGTAATTATTATTAAGTTTAATGCTAAGAAATGTTTGGGCCTCCTCTTCTGTTTACACGTACCGCGTCATGCTTACTCGGAGAGAAGTGGTCATGTGACCAGGTGTATTTGTGTAAAAAGTGTTTCCATAGTGCTTTTGCAACACATTTCAATATGGAAATGTATGAAATTTCTCCTAATGAAAGCATGAAAACTTTTTGGCGATGTTTGAGTGTTTTTTCGAAATTCAGGTGTTACCATGAGCAGTTTTTATTGAACTATTTAGTTTTTGCACATCTCCTTCCAATAACTTTTGTGTTTTCTGTAACGCCACAATGAAAAGTTCCAATCCGTGAGTGTCTGTGTCTCGTAGAACTCTGACTGATGATTCTCCTCTGGGAATCCGAAGAATTCTGTCACAATCCACAGACTCCCTGAACTTGAGGGCCAGAGCGATGTCGGTGGAATCTCTCAACGATGACGGTGAGAGATGGAAACATCAGAGAAGCCTTTTAAGCTCTTTACTTTCACATACTCAGTTATGACATCATGTGACGTTAAAAACTGTACGTTTAAACACCACTAACAGTAACACTAACCAGCATTGGGTACACTACTGGGTTTGATTTCAATCTTACAAAACTTTAGTTATAAATTATGATATAATGTTTTTAATGAAATTATATACATTTACAAAACTGATTTTAAATCAAACTGGTCCTATTGGTCACACTGGGGCAGCTTCAGATTTGAGAGGATTTGTTTGTTAACGCAAACCTTTATGTTTGTCTCATTATGTCAGTTGACGTTGACACTTTTAATCAGTGCCACAGTTTGTGAACACATGAGACTGGTTTAGTTCTTCCTGTGGGAAGTAGAAACAGGAAGTCAGTCCATCTTTCATGGATTAAAGGCTCTTTGTTCTCTGTCCACTTTTCTTTTTCTTGTTGAGTCATTTGTTCTTTATTCTTCATCACTGCTTCGTCTCAACGTCTCTTACTTACTTTTTCTCCACAATGCAATCTTTCTTTTCTGTCTCCGTTGATGCTCACATCTGTGTCTCTTTAAAAAATTATAATAGCTGTGCAGACTAAATATAAAAGCACTACATTACGTTTTAAATCATTATACTGCTGTAAGGCTGTAAGGGCCTTTACTACGAAGCTAGGTTTCCTCTTGACACGCTAACTTCCAGGATTTAATCAGTGTGTGCTGGACTACGACCCTGGATAGCTTCTTACGGAGCTAAATCACCATGGTAACTTAGGCTGACTAACCTGGTTGGGACCAGTGGGCGTGCACTGTAACCTTTCCCACTCAACATTCTTGAAGCCAAAATATGGCGCTTAGGGGCGCGTCCAGCTTGCAAACTTGACATAATTTGGAGCCAGAGTTTGCACAGTAGGGTCCGGTGGGAGGAGCCCTGGTAACAAGCCCCGCCCATTTAGCATACTGCCCTTATGAGTTCCGCAGCCCAGCTTCGCCAAGAACTTAAGTATCTTTCCCACTGGAAATTCTACCAATGTCTTGTTCATATCATAGAGGTTAGTACAAAACCACCATTTATTTACACTCTAATGTCTAGTTTAACTGCTATTCACAAAGAGAACTACGCAATCATCATTAAATATGACGTAAAAAAAACTTTACAGTTTGACCCACATCCCATCTGTTATCATTGAGTGGGATTTATGACCTATACTGCAGCCAGGCAGCAGGGGGAGCTCTAAAGATAAAAGCTTCACTTCCCTGGGAGTTTGTCCTGTTCATTCTTTTTACAGTCTATGGTCGGGACCAGGTTTTGTTCTGGATAAGATCTGAGCAAGTACTAAAGCCCCGCCTCTTGACCAATCAGATCTC
>NC_041054.1:30927048-30972048 GCF_900634775.1 Gouania willdenowi | reverse complement strand
TGAAACAAAAGGTCTGACATGTTCTTATAGTCACAGTCTTTTTACTCTTTTAATGCATTAGCATCACATGCTACATAACAAGGCATCATATCAGTCTAGTGATTTCTATTAGTTATTGAGGTAACACACTCATATTAATAAAATCATACTTTAAACAGTGTTTGAACGCCTCATTTCACACAGTTTATACAATCATATCCTTTACAAGATAAAACGTTACTGCTTTGGTTACATTAGGCCTGGGTGATATGGACCAATATTCATATCTATATATTTTTACTTTAAAATGACAATAGGTGATATAAACCATTTATTTCATATCAATAGTTTTACAATAAAAACAATAATGGGTCAAAGTCACAAAGACCCTTTTAATAGGGTTCGTACAGCATTTTAAAAGTAAAATTCAAGCACTTTTCCAGCACTTTATGCAATTCACAAGATAAAATGTAAACTTTTTCAAGGAAGCTGAAGCTTTGAATGGACTCAATATATACATACAGTATATACGACAAATAATCATCCCTGTTTAGCTTCATTTCTCTTTTACTGTTGCTCTTTAGCAGAAAATGAAAATCCAATTGACATACCGAGATAACAATCCTCTATAAATGATAATACAATAACTTAATTTCATTGAATCTTTACTTTTCAAACACGCGCTATTCACGGAAGCTCCACCGCCGCGGTGTGTGCCACCCCCACCACCCCCCCTCAGCACACAGACGGCGGTGCTCGACACGGCTTAACCTGAAGCTGCCGAGCAGAACAAGTACCAATGACATGGCTTAGTATCATTACACCATAAAGAACCACAGATTTGTTTTTGTTCAGATTATTAACACTTAAATCTAAATCTAACATGTCACACATTGTATGAAATAAATGTTAGCATAAATACTAACGTCACTATTCATCCGTCCCAAATTGTGAAATGCCAATAATATATATATATATTATTATTATTTAATTATATTTCATGTGTTCACTAGACAAAACTGGTCCCATTACACAGTAATGTAACTGTATTGTTTATTACACCTAAATATCCTGATGATTAAAATCATCAGCCTGATCTGGTTTAATTATAGGAAATCTGAGCGATATTAACTCATTCTAAGATATAAAATAAACAAGATTCAGAAACAGTAAAAACACTATTGCAGTTATTTTTGCTTTTCATGTGATTTTTTTTAAATTACAAAATAATTTCATTTTAACTGAGTAAATACATGAATTGCATGTCTTAACACTAACCCACATGTACAAATACATGGTATAAAATATCAGCTCATGAGCTCTATGTGTCGACAGCCTTTTTAAATGTGTCTAGTGTTGATGTTCAAATGTATGTGTTTGTAAGGAACCATTTTACACAAGTTGGGAATTGTTTTATTTATTCAATTATTTGTAGTTTTTAGTTATTGTGATTTTTTATCGTTAACGTGATAAATACCAGAGATTATCGGGACAATTTTTTGTCTATATCGCCCAGCCCCAGCCTATTTATTTAAATAAATTATCTATTTATTTTTATTTTATTTTTATTTTTTTACTATTTTAAAAAGGAGTTTGTGTATGATTAAAAAAAACACTCCCAAAAGTGCAGCATCTCAACTCGTCTGAGTTCACGTCAGTCTGAGCTTGTATATGCGCACATGCGCACTACCGAAAAAAGGAATTTTTACTAAATTCAGTTTTTGTTTATTTTTGTTTTCAAAGTGAACGGACACGTGTTTTATTTGTTTATTAGATTATGTTAGGGTTAGAATCTCAGTACGGAGGTAAACACACAGCCGAAGGGGACAGGTGCGCTAGTGACGAAATGTTACTCCTATAATGGTGTCAACGTTGAGTACTCGCGTACCTGAATAATCGTGCCCATCCCTAGTTTCAACCCAGCAAAGACAGGTGACACGTTATGTACCGTTAGGATGAAGGGACCCCCAGAGCTAACGTTATCTAGCTAACAACAAGCATTTGATGCAGTAGATAAATGAAAACTAGCTAATTGCTAAGGGCTTTCAGGGACAATTTAGCATGCTATTTCTTTGTATCGACAAGTCAATAACAAATACAAACTTGTGTAACTTACCAAGAAGAACATAAATAAACAGTAATCTAAGGTGACAATGTCCTTTATAATTAAACTCAACTGACTAACCTTTGGCATGGCTCGTCAGTGCTGATTCCCCCATCGTGTTTAGCTTGATGTCCTTTTTGCAGACAGTGCATTTGGGCATGGTCGCAGCCAATCCTTGTATTTTGCATTTTCAAGCCAGTTGGCATTAAACTGGCAACCTGGCATGGTAGGGTCGGGACTGGTAGCGATATGTTTATGTAAAAAGTGATGTTATTTAGCATAATCCAAATCTCCGTGTTGCTCCCGGTGTAAGTACCAAATGTGTCCCCCGGACACCTTTGGTACTTACACCGGTAACAACACAGAGATGGCAAAGAGAAAAAAAAACATGATATAATTCTTTTATTCACATCAAATGTTTTTTTTTTGTTTTTTGTTAAATTAAGACACTGGCCGTCATAGTGTAAATCCAGTATTTTCCAGACTTTCAAGGCTCTGTACGAACCCTGCTTTTATTAATCACTAGCAGCACAATAACAACATTTTGTGTCACTTTTTCCTTCATTAAGGCTGAAATGTGATTAAATGATGTAGTGTTGCTTTTTTTCAGGGCAGCTCTGAGTTGTTGAAAGTAGTTTTTAAAGTAAATCACATTCAGGACACTGTCTCTTTAAGAATGTGAAAACAGCACCGTTAGCCGCAGCAGCAGCAGATCTCTGCTGAGGAGAGACAGAGCTATTAGCTATTAGCATCTGTTAGCAGCTGATAGTAGCAGCTCTTTGTGTGTGAGCAGAGGCTGAGTCGGGGACCATTGCTTCGTTTGCCATGGCGTTCAGGAATGCATCCTACTGGTTGACTCAGCGGATCTCCAAGTATCCTGTCCTTATTCAGCGTATTCTGGACAACACCACTGGTGAGTAGCCTCGTGAAAATCTGACATCACATAAAAAACCTTAAAAAAAGGACATGATGGAAGTGTCTTTGTTTGAACATCTTTTAGTTTGTTTTATTATGACTATTAATTATTATAATAGATCAGGTAAAATTTGGAAACCCTAAATCCCTACAAACTTTAGAATTCAGGGTAACTTCATTTGCTCCAAGTGCAACAAATCATCTCATGGCACTCGGTCACAAATAAATACTGTAGTTCCTGGGCTATAAATCACACTGTTTTATTGACCACATTACAATAATTTCGCAATTTTTAAAGAAAATCACACAAATGCTGCAGCCTGAATTAGGCCACACACCTATTGGCTGATGAGGATGCCTTCAGATGACTCGGCCAATCAGAACAGGCAGGTAGGCGGGCTGCTGTACTCAAGTTAGGTTTCACAGAAATGTCCGTGTTTCAACTGATAAGTTTCCTTTACTACATGAAGTCTCCTCCTCACTGCTCCACGTCTACATATCAATACATTTACAGTTCTTTATGGTGACTTTTTACTGTAACCACTGATACACCACTTCATACACTCTTCTTACTGTGAACTACCACAGAGCGATCACAGCGAGTCGGACTTTGAGTCAGAATATGGACATGATCACTGCTGAACAAATGCAACGTGGTGATTTGGTAACTTCATGATGTTATGTTATTATTACAAACTGTCTGACTTTTACTGTAGACGGAGCAGAGATCAGAACATCCTGTATCAATGTCATTGTTCCACCTGGTCTAGTGACGGAGCTCAACTTTGTGACAGCATGAAGCTTATAAAACCGGGAAAAATCCACAATTTAGCCGCGTCACTGTTTAAGCCGCAGTTTTCAAAGCGTGAGAAAAAAGTAGCAGTAGTTAGTTTTTTGTCCAGGCCTCCGTGACTCATCATTAGAGGTTAGTTTGGACCGTTTGCAAGCTTGAATCATGATGCATTATGGGAGTGAGTCCCAGCATGTCTAGGAATTGTAGTTGTTGTTGTTCCCGCGCTCTCTCTCTCCGTGGCGACGCAAAGTGTGTTGTGGGTTGGGGTCAATCCACAATTATGTTTTCAATTTCACCATGTTCAGTTACAATTCACTTAACAATTACAGTGATCAGCATTTTTTCCAATTACAATTCAATTAAAATATTTTTATCTCAGAAAATCAATTTAATTACTTCAATTCAATTACAATTAATCACAATTACTGGAGCCTGAACTAATGAAAATTAACCTTCCTCTTGTGTTAGCTTTCTGTTAGCATCTCTAATGCTAACTGGTCTTAAATCAGCTTTGTAAAATACACTAACAACAAATATCTATCATCTAATTTATTCCTATCTATTGATTACCTTGTTAAGCTTCCTAATCAATTGAAATAATATAGGTTTTAATATTTTGTGCTGTGTGGTCACTGAGTCTTTATTGTGTCAGTTACCCCTAGATTATATATTGTTTAAATGGTAAAATGTGTGAAAGCTTGATATGAAACATATTTTAATAATTGTTAACCTACATATGTGTAGAACTGTACATAGAAATGTAACATGGTTCCCCAGTTTAGCGTTAAGATATTAATTGACAATGTTAATAAATTTTTATGGCAATTACAATTACAAAGTCAAATTATTTTGAACTCAATTACAACTTTAATTATGATTACGACAGCAACAGATAAAAAAAATTACAATTATTTTACGCCCATAACTGTAATTACTTACCAGTTTATGCGCTTACAATTATAATTGAAGCCCAAACCCTGGTGCTTATGAACGGTGGTGAAGCTCAGCATCCAGAGTGTGTCACATAATAACAATATCACACACCAACACACGTTAATAGGTTAACATAACCCACCGTTGTAATGCACCCACCGTGCTTTATACCAGTTAGCCTTAACGTATTTATTCATGTGTCCTTCGTTCTTTGGTATTCCCTTTTAAAACCAAATCACAATAACAAATAAATGGTGTGGTTATTTTGTTTTTACTGACTTAAACCAAAAACAGAAATACAGGAAAAATAAAAAAAACTAGCACAAGCAGCGTTTCTGTTTTCAAATTAAATCTCATTTTGTTTGTGAGATATTTGGATATTTACGGGCAAATTACTGCGAGAACTAAAGTCGGCTGCACCTGGTTTCCCTCCACAGGTCCTGGACCAGGTCTCTTCACACAATAGGACTGTTGAGCATTTATTTCTGCGGTTTTATAGTCATGTTTTCATTCAGTCTGTGGATGTTTTAGCTCGTAAAAATCTGCTCACACCGGTGTTACGGTCCAAATAGTATCCAGATAAACTGGTGACTGACTATCAACTGTAAGGCTGGTGTGAGGAACAATAGATGCAAAAACATTTACAGCTTTTCTGAGGACAGTAAAAATGTTTATTTTGCATGTTATAAATACTGCTAACAGCAGCCGTCAACACACACCAGAAATTACCTCATTCACTGCCGGCCATTTCAGAGCAGCCAACATCATATTGCCAGACGTTTTTAGATGATTTTTCACATTTTGTACTATGAAAATCATTTTGTTTCTAGCTTGTTGGTTCTTCTGATTATTGAATAAAGGCGTTTCAAACAAATTCGCCAGTTGTGTACAAATTTTCTGAAAAAAAACCTCTCAGTTACTTTGAAGCAATTTTTTGTTGCTTTAGGGGACACCTCAACATTCGGTTTCCTTCTATGAAATGACAACAAAAAACACTGAGGACCAGGCTTTTTTATGGCAACATTATGCTTATTTTTGCTTGTCTGGGTCAGAGTGGAATGTATTTCTACGTATTTTGGCGTTCCTCCAAGTCTCTCCCCCCGTCATTCTGCACACACGAACTTCCTCCTCCTACCGGACATGGCGGTAGTGTCACCGCTTGCCCCGTTTTTGTTTTTGGATCGGTTTATCTCACCCTCCCCCAGTTAGTTCCACACTATTCTCTGGTAGAGTGTGAGCTGCTGGGACTTCAGAATCAACTCTCGTAGCGTCATTTTCTCTCTCCGTAATCTCCTTTTCTCTCCCTCTGAGCTCTGCCCTACAAGGGTGATCTCTCATCAAAGGTGCTCTGCTGCCACTAGGGGTGGGAACTCACGATAAATACGCGATACAAAGCTCACAATAACGATTATCTCACGATTGACACTACTGCGATTATTGATATATTGGTCAGAAATCAATCTACGATAATCTATGACTAACAAGAAAAAAAAAGATTAAGTGAAAAAATACAGTTTTTATTTTATTTCTTGAAAAAGTGTCCTATGAACAGTGACACTATTTTAGTGCAACATTTCTGTAAATAAGTGTCAACATACCAATGTAAATGAATAAGTATCTCTAATAGTGATTTATGTAAACAATAAATAGGGTTTTTCTTACCAGTGACATCATTATAGTGAAATATTGCAGTAAACAATGTATTAGTTCCTTCAATAAACAGTGATAATACATATATACCTGCACATTTCAGTGAAAAAGCAGAAAAGGTTTTTTTTAAAGTTTTTAAAAAAAAGAATTCAAAAAAATAAATAAATAAAAAAAATAATAAAAAAATCGATAATTAGCGGGAGCATATCGATAATCGATTGTGCAGAAAAATATCGCAATATATTGCCGTATCGAGATATCGCCACACTCCTAGCTACCACCTAAATGTCACCAGTTGGTCACTACATCATAGTACAAGCTCAATATTCACGTGAGAACTTCATCACACTGTCTCCTAGCAACCCCAGAAGGAAAACAGAATTGATGTCTTTAGACATCTTTGGAAGTCAATGAGTTAATCACAAGAAACAAGGAGCACCAGTCGATTCATTACACCACCTCTAGTTTCTTTGATCACTTATCATGTTTTATGTAACAACCATTTTTTGTTTTGATTTATTTATGTATTAATAATAATTCACCACTTCATCAGTAATGTGACTTATGCTTTGCTGCTTTTTTATCCAGGAGTAAAAGTCCGCCCCCGTCTGTGTGTCCTCTCTGTGTGGTGAGATTAAAACGTGAAGCTCTCGTCATAGTTTTCCCGTAAATATCCATAAATCACACAAACAGAAGATAGAATTTTAAAACAAAAAAACACTGCTTGTCTGGTTTTTGATTTTTCTGTATTTCTGTTCAGGTTTTAAGTCAGTAAAACAAAATAACCATAGCGTTTATTTGTTATTTTGATTTGGTTTTAAAACAAAATAACCAGAGAACGAAGGGTACATGGATTACACTCAACAGTGGAAACAAGTATTTTTGAAACACTTTTATTCTAAATGTCTGAAATAGATTCCAAGTAAAGTTCAGTGACATCATTATGTGTTTGTGTTTGTTTGTATGTGCTGCAGATGATGAAGAAGAAGCCTCCTTTCTGGCTCAGGCTCTGTTAATGATCAGAGAACTGCTGAGTTCTGTTGACCAACAGGTACTTCTGTCCTTCACTCCAATAGAAACAATGGGATGTTTAGTGACATCATCAATCACATGATTTCAAGATGGCGGAACACAGGCTCTAAAACTGTAAAGTAGTCCCATTTGTAAAAGGCAATAAAATTAATATGGTGCAAAATAATGTGTTTTTTTAGACATAGATCTACTAATAAGGATATTTAGATGATTTTAGGACACATTTGTAAAACAAACAAACAAACTATAATAATAATAATAATAATAATAATAATAATAATAATAATAATAATAATAATAATAATTAATATTGATTGATTAATTAGACTTTATTAATCCCAGAGGGGAATTTCAGTTTCAGTTACATCCTGACCAATAAACATGAAGGACAATAACATGTCACATGGGGGGGAGGTATGGGAGTACTGGGGGCAGCCAGCAAGAGCAGCGCTCCGTTTCTTAGATGAGAAATATGGAACAATGGGGAGGAAGAAGAGATAAAAAAAGGCAAAAACCAAACTTGGCCCTTGTAGAGAGGGGCGGAGTTTGGGATCTTGAAAAAAACTCTTCAGCAAACATTGCAACGAAAACCAACAAACACAACATACAATTCAAAACAACAACACGTTAGCACAGGGGATGGGACTTTAGGATGGGTAGTTTGCAGGTCAGCCACAGTGTGGCGCTGCCCTTATGGTGCACCTCCTACTGCCAAAGGAGAAGGAGGAGGGGGTGGAGCCAGAGGAGATGGTGACAAAGACAGGATATGTAGTGATGCAGGAGGAGTGAAAGTGTTTGTTGAGATAAGCCTGTTTACTCAGACTCTGCTGCTGACTCTCACATAGAGATGACCTTGAGAGTTCGTTGGCAGAGCCTGAACCAGGTGTTCATGAAAAGTGAGGGAAAGGTCAGAGCATCTTATCAACATTCCGTCCTTGATGAGTTTGGAGAGAAGAAAACAGACCACAGGCTGTTCATTCGGGGGGGGGGGGGCGAATGAGAATAGAGAAGGTGTTTGAGACGGGCTAGCCATAACATGACTGCCAGCCCTACTGTTCTGTTCCTGGTCAGCTCAATAAGTGATCCAATTCCTGTGAGACAAAATATCCTCCCCTTAAAGTTCCACGGTGGAATCCATCTGAGAGAGTACGGAGAGTTTGGCTCCTTTCGTTGTTGACTGCGGCTTCCAATAGTGCTGCCAACGTAATCCAACTTTGCAATAGATCAGGAAAATGCCAGATCCAATCAGCAGAAGTCTATATCATAAATTCCAATCTGGTGGTGGACGTCTTCCATGTCCTCAGGAATTGTGAACTCTCCCATTGCCCGTCCTTCTCGTAGAGAGATTTGACCAAAAGCGAAGAAAGACCAGATAATCAATTCCATGATTAGATTCAGGATCAGATGCTGATAGAGGATCCTGTTAGATTTGAACAAGATAAATCAAGACAAAAAAAACTCTGTTCATTTCAACATGAGGTTGATACTTTCTTCTGTTTATATCAATGTTGCAAGAAGTGGATTTTTGCAGGTATTCAATATTGTTGAGAAGATTTCTCTCCTCGTGTGATGCTTTCAGGAGTTAAACTTTATAAACTAAGATCTCTATCACTATTTGTTGAGTAATGGTCATTCTAAATCACAGATGGAAGAACTGGAAAAAACACAGCGGATGCAGGAAATCCAGGCCAAGCTCGACCCCACGAGCTGAGACCCAAGTGAGGGACGGTGGACTGTTCAGACCTGCAGAGCTGCTCCGCAGGAGGCTGGTCCATGAAGGAAAACCTGTTCTGGAAAACCCCGGGATCCAGACTCAAAGGTACTCAGAGGCAGTTTCACTAAAGGTTTAGGGGTATTAAAACATGTGCAAACGTCACTCCACGCGCTAATGTGTGTGTGTGAGAGAGAGAGAGAGATAGATGTTCGCTGTACAAAGGCACACCAGCTGAGCTGACAGCAGCAAAAGAGCAGAGCGGAGCTCACAGAGGAATTTATTTACTAAACATGAACTTTTTCTTCTGAGAAATGATACGATACCTCAACATCAAACTCTATCATTTACCATCTGACTCTGGCTCTGAGGTAATCATCTACTGCTTTTTTATTTGCTGGCTCAACTGGAAAGCTAAGTAGCAAGCTAGCTAGCTACAAGTAGCAAGCTAACTAGCAGAAGAATGGCTCTTTCCACAACAGAATACAGCAGTCTTCTCCAAAAGATTACTGAACTGGAGACTACAGTGCGAGGAATAAAGTAAACATTGAGGTTAATTGGACACTGTGGATATGATAATGATACGACTGTGCCGCTGTTTCAAAACAGCGGAGTGGATAAAGCTAACTCGCTACCAGCCCGTGCTAACAAAGCTATCAGGCCTAGGGAGGATCCTGTTCCCGTTGATAAGCCAACAGGTGCGAGTCCTCCCTGGAATACTCTGGGAGCTAAGCCTAAGAAAAAGTCATATCCACTTCAAAGGCTAACGGGCCGAGCAAAGCGCCCTGATATCAATAATGAGACGGACTGCCTGCACTGGCTTCGCAGACTGCAGCCTCAACATCAACTCCCTTGTCTGCCCAGGCACAAAAGTGGACATCTGCTAAAGGCAGGAGTATCACCAAGTCACAAACCCAGTTTCATGTAGAACTGGGTAATCGATTCGCCCCACTGCTGAATGACCAAGGATCTGGCTCTAATGAGGTCAACACACAACCTTCTGGAACTGCGAAGACTGAAAGTGCTTCAGGAAAACAAAAGCGACATGGTAGGCCAAAGCAACAACCTCACACACTGATAGTGGGAGACGTTTCTGTTAAAGATGCTCAGAAGATGTTTAGCAGCAACGTGAAAGTGATCTGCTTACCTAATGACACAGTATCAGACCTGGCTGACAAAATCTTGCATATCGTTGCAGATTACCCACATTTGAAAAATGTTGTGATTCATTTTGGGTTAAATGATTTAGCCAAGGAGGAGTCTGAGGTGTTAAAGCTGGATTTCACCCATCTGCTAAAAACTGTGAGCTGTATACAGCCTAAAGTGTTCATCAGTGGCCAGATACCTCCAGTCCGCAAAGGAGATCTGAAATTCTCAAGGATTTACTCTTTGAATAAATTTCTGTCTTCGGCTTGTGCTGCCCTTTCACTAAATTTTATAGAAAATTTTCCTATTTTTTGGGAACGTCGTCATCTTTTTAGAGCAGATGGACTGTGTCTAAACAAGGCTGGAGTAAAAACTCTTCACATCCAACTTGTTTTACTTCACCAGTCACACTGCTATCAGTTCTGATAAAGACAGAGGACAACATGTACCATCGGAGAACAAAACAACAAGGAAAGAACATGGAGTCAATGAGCTTCCAGCAAGAAATAAAAATCGCCAAAATGAAGAGGTCAACCCAACCCCCGCATCTCAGGACCCACCTGCTTCACCCCAAAATTCACCTACTTCCACCTCATCCAGCTTCTCTCCTACCCCTGCCTTCTTGGATTTAACTGCCCAGATGAACGAGCTGGTTCTGGCTGGCACAAGACTAACACCCCACCCTTTACCCCACCATGGTCAATCTGCACCACCCATCCCTCCTCGACGATACCAGGCTCAGGATCACTCTTCTCCTCAGGCCAGCTGTGTTCAACTTAGAGCGACACAGGCCTGATGTGTGCTGGGTCCAGACTGCAATAGCTCTATTTTTAGGAACAACCAGAAAAAGTCAGGGCCCTATGGAGTTAATGCAGCTTCTTTAATTCCTGTGGTGACAGGTAACACAGGTAAAATTGTGAAATTAAAGAAAAGCAAAAAGCTTTATAGAGATAAAAATTTGACTCCTATAACATGTCATCCAAAAGTCCACCAGTGTCTCCAGTAAAGTCTTTAAAATTAGCTCTTCTTAATGTTAGATCTCTTGCTAACAAGTCACTAATAATTAATGATTTTATTTTGACACATCACTTGGACTTTTTATTTCTTAATGAAACATGGTTGAATGATGGTATCAGTAATACTATTCTCAATGAAAGTTCACCACAAGACTTTATTTATTTAAATAAGTGTCGTACTTGCAGGAAAGGTGGTGGAGTTGCTGCCATTTTTAAATCAATATTTCAGTGCAAAGAAATAACATTTGGTGATTTTATCTCCTTTGAATATATGTCATTCTTACTGAAGGGTGATTCAAGAGTTCTGTTTTTAGTCATTTATAGACCCCCAAAATATTCTGGAGAATTCATGGATGAGTTTGCTGAACTGCTGTCAGTTGTATGCACTGAATACAACTTTTTAATAATAACAGGTGACTTAAATATTCATGTAGACAATAACATGGACAATACTTCCAAAGAACTGTATGCTTTAATGGATACTTTTGGTCTTACACAACATGTGACTGGTCCGACACACACTCAAGGTCACACTTTGGATCTGGTTATCTCTAAAGGTGTTGATATCTCTGCTGTTGATGTAAGAGACTTAGCTCTATCTGATCATTTCTGTGTCTTTTTTGACCTAGAGACTGTAACATCTGTTCCCCCTAGTTATGTGTGTTTAAAGAAAAGGTACATAAATGAGAACACAAGTGCACAGTTTATGGAAGCCATAGCAATGACACCAACATTGAGTGCTGAGACAGTTGATGATCTTCTGGATGAGTATAATAGAAACGTCTGTAATGTCATAGATGTGGTGGCTCCAATCAAAACTAAGAGAAAACCAAACACACAGAAAACACCTTGGAGGAGGACTGAGATAATGCAGAATTTGAAATCTGACTGTAGAAGAGCTGAGCGTAAATGGAGATCAACAAAACTCCAAATTCATCTAGAACTATACAAAATAAGTCTGCGAAAATTCAATGATGGCTTGTTCAAAGCAAGGCAGCAATACTTTTCTGAAATTATTGCCAAAATGTCAACAACTCTCGCACGTTGTTTTCTGTAATTGAAAAGCTCACAACCCCCCCAGATCAGATAGCCCCTGAATTACTGTCAGCTGGAAAATGCAATGAATTTGCTGTATATTTCAATGAAAAAATACAATCAATAAGGTCAAACATCAGAACAAACCAGCAAAATCACAAAAAGCTTGAACAGCTTCAACCACTGAGGGATGAATCAATTACAATGTTAGAGTTTATTACAGTGAACCCAAAAACAATAGAGGAAACTGTTCAGCAGCTGAATCCATCAACGTGTTGCCTTGACACAATACCCTCAAACTTCTTTAAAACTGTTGTAAAGTCAATTGTCACTGATCTGTGTCAGATAATTAACTGCTCATTCCAATCAGGCACCGTACCAAAATCCCTGAAAGTAGCTGCTGTGAAACCGCTGTTAAAAAAGAGAACACTGGATGCCTCTATACTGGCTAACTATAGACCAATCAGCAACCTTCCATTCATGGCCAAGATCATTGAGAAGGTGGTCTTCAACCAACTGAGTCAATTCTTAACATTCAACAAAATATTTGATAAATTTCAGTCAGGTTTTCGTTCTCATCACAGCACTGAAACTGCTCTTATCAAAGTGATCAATGACATAAGGTTGAACACTGATTCAGGAAAAGTATCTGTTCTCATTCTGTTGGATCTAAGTGCTGCATTTGACACTGTAGATCATACAATGTTGTTGCACAGATTGCAAACATGGGTCGGACTAAATGGAAAAGTAATGCAATGGTTTAAGTCATACTTGGAGGAGCGAAGCTATTTTGTAAGCATTGGAAACTTTGAATCTGACAGATTACCAATGTCCTGTGGGGTTCCTCAGGGATCTGTTCTTGGACCCCTTCTGTTTAACCTTTACATGCTTCCTTTAGGACAAATTTTACAGAACTGTAAGGTTGATTATCAGAGCTATGCAGATGACACACAACTATATCTATCACTGAACCCAGATGACCATGGTCCCATTGAGGTGTTGTGTGACTGTTTAGAAAAAGTAAACTGCTGGATGAGTGAAAACTTCCTTCAACTAAACCATGACAAGACGGAGGTGATTGTCTTTGGTAACAAGGAAAAGAGGACTGCTGTCAGCAATTATCTTGAGTCTCGATCTTTAAAAGCTAAAGACCAAGTCAAAAACCTTGGTGTTCTGATTGACTCAGATCTTACATTCAGCAGTCAGATCAAATCTATCACAAAAACATCTTCTACCACCTAAAGAACATCTCCAGAGTGAAAGGTTTAATGGCTCAGAAAGATCAGGAGAAACTGGTCCATGCTTTTATCTCCAGCAGACTGGACTATTGTAATGGTCTTCTGACAGGAATCCCCCAAAAGAGCATCAAACAGCTACAGCTGGTTCAGAACGCTGCAGCTCGGGTCTTAACCAGAACAAAGAGGTCAGAGCACATTACTCCAGTTTTAAAGTCTTTACACTGGCTCCCAGTCAGCCTCAGAATAGACTTTAAAGTTCTGCTGCTGGTGTATAAATCTGTGAATGGGTTTGGTCCAGAATACATCAGTGACATGTTGGTCAGGTATGAACCCAGCAGGTCTCTCAGATCTATGGACACAGGTCAGATAGTGGAGCCCAGAGTTCACAGTAAACATGGTGATGCTGCTTTTAGTTGTTATGCTGCAAAAGAAGTGGAACAAACTGCCAGCGGAGCTGAAGTCAGCATCCAATGTGAACATTTTTAAATCAAAGTTAAAGGCACTTTTTTTCTCTACTGCATATGATTGAGAGAGAGATTTTTTGTCATGTTGTTGATGTAATGATGATTTTACTGATGATTTTAATTGATTTTACTGATGATTTTAATTGATTTTACTGATGATTTTAATTGTTCTTATTGATTTAAATGTTCTTATTGATTTTAAACAATTGAATGTTTTATCATGTAAAGCACATTGAGTTGCCTTGAGTATGAAATGCGCTATATAAATAAATTTGCCTTGCCTTGCCTTGCCTTACGCAGAGATGAATATATGGATATGACCATGGATTGATATCGTTTCTCTCCATGTTTTAATCATCAAAGTCTCATGTCGTGTTAATGTCAGGCCAGAATCAGCAGATCAGATGCGCAATTCACGCATGATCACTGATGGCACAACGGTGACATATGAGAGTGTGCGTGACACAGCGCTGCTCAGACCTGCTGGATGATGGTCAGTAGATCATCTTCAATATAATGCAGCATGATTGACAGACTGTGTAGCTGTATTAACGCAGATCAATAGTAGATCAATAGGGCGGTTTATGTCCTAATCTGCCTATTTTTCATGCACTGATCAGAGCAAAGTTACAGGACCGAGCGGAACAGCCACATTAAGTGAGGAGTAAAAAATATCATTAGGTTTTTAAGTTGTTTTAAAAAAAGAAACAAAAAAACCCTTTTTATTTGTTTATTTAGTTTTCTACATTATTAAATGTTTGTGCAGCAGACAGAGAAGTCCATCTCATTTAAATAGGGGCGGTCTGCACCAGTTCTGCTCGTGCACTAATGATTGGTTTACCACCCTTGTGTGGGAAGAGGCTTTGTTTGGTCTTTGGGGAAATTTGTCATAATACATTTTCTTTTAACAGGTTAACTTAAAAAACATTTTAATTATAAAGAGAGAGAGTCAGAGACCAGTTTAATCTGTGTCCAATAAGGACTCTTTCCCTGTCAATCAGTGCTTCAATATCAATAAAACTGTTCAATAGTGACCATATTTAAACAGGCATTAAAGGGCGGTAAAATAAGCCACTCCTACCTACACTCCACCACTGAATGTCCTTTTTCTAATGCACCAAATTACAGTAAAGTACTTGGATATTTGAAAATAAACTTAGCCTTTATTTGACTCGGTTTAATGCAAGTGAATATCAATTATAAAATACATTCTAAATAATTTCATAATAAAAGACATTGTAAATAAGTTCATAATAAAACACATTGTAAATAATTTCATAATAAAAGACATTGTAAATAATTTCATCATAAAACATATTGTAAATAATTTCATAATAAAACACATCGTAAATAATTTCATCATAAAACACATTGTAAGTAATTTCATCATAAAACACATTGTAAATAATTTCATCATAAAACACATTCTAAATAAGTTCATAATAAAACACATTGTAAATAATTTCATAATAAAACACATTGTAAATAATTTCATCATAAAACACATTGTAAATAATTTCATAATAAAACACATTGTAAATAATTTCATAATAAAACACATTGTAAATAATTTCATCATAAAACACATTCTAAATAAGTTAATTGTAAAAACTAACAATCTTCATCATTGTTTTCTTCTTCTTTAGCTAATGTTTGGTTTGATACGTTAGGGCCTATGTTACAAATCTAGATAATTATATTATATTTGTAGGGACAGTACATATCAATGAACATATAACAAATGTAGATATATCAGATTATAGCCATAGGCTCATTTCCATCTGTGTCCCTAGACAGGCTGATGTAAAAAATTCACACTTAATAAATAAAACAAGGCGAGTCATAAAACACTATACAACAGGATTATAGACTAGACAAGGATAATACAGTAACTTTACATTTAAATGGAACACTGGGATCAGAACAACTACATTATCTATGGAATAGACAGTATAGAGGACAGAGAAAAGCAGTTTACCTCCACATACTGTTAAAGTAGTGAGTACAGATCCAGAAAATAAACTACAATTTCAGATCAATTATATAATTACATGAATAGAATTCATTCTATACATTTATAAATATGGATTTAAGTTATTATAAATTTACATTTTATTGAGTTTCGTTATTTTCTAAAAATAAAGTAACTTATTTAAAGTGCCGGTGTACATTGCAAATAGCCCTACTGTGCATTATAATAATGCTAATAGTTTAATTAATTATGTTCTCAAGTCTAAACATGATGGCAAATAGCCTTAAGGGGCTTTAAATATATATATATATATATATATATATATATATATATATATATATTATCCTGGTCCAGAAACTAAGTCACCTGGGGGTCTCCACCCCATCTGCCTCTGAATCAAAGATTTTCTGACAAACCGCCCACAATGTGTCAGACTCCCCCCCACTTGTCCAACACCATCTTACTCAGCACTGGCTCTCCACAAGGATGTGTTTTGAACCCCCTCCTGTTCACGCTCTACACATCCGACTGCTCCCCGACTCATCTATCAAACTCCATTATAAAGTTTGCAGATGACACCACCGTGGTCGAGTTCATCTCAGGGGGGATGAGTCTGCCTACAGAGATGAGGTCTGCAGACTGACTACGTGGTGTTCCGTTAACAACCTCCAACTGAACACCGCAAAAACAAAAGAACTGATTATGGACTTCAGGAAGAGCCGAGCGGACCCAGCCCCTCTCTATATCCACGGAGACCGAGTGGAGAGGGTCCTCACCATGAGGTTCCTGGGCGTGCAGATCTCCGATGATCTCTCCTGGACTGCAAATACCACGGCGGTGGTGAGGAAGGCTCAACAGCGTCTCCATTTCCTGAGAGGAAGAACAACCTGGAGGAGAGGCTGCTGGTGACCTTCTCCAGAGCCACCACAGAGATCATCCTGACGTACTGCATTACAGCGTGGTATGCAGGGTGCACAGCAGCAGACAGGAGAGGGTCATCTGCACAGCCCAGAAGATCACTGGCTGCTCTCTGCCCAGCCTGGACGACATTGCTAACTCTCGCTACCTCAGCAGAGCAAGCAACATCATCAAAGACTCCTCCCACCCCAGTAACCACTTGTTTGACCTGTGGCCATCGGGCCGACGGTACAGGTCACACAAAACCAGGACAAACAGACTCAGGGATAGCTTCTTTCTTAGAGCTATCACTGAAACAAACAAATCTGCTCACATCGCTCACACATACTGATCATATTGATCTTGTGCAATAATACATACTGCTGCTATTGTAGATCTGTACATTCAAGCTGCTATCTGTGTATTTATCTGGGTATTTGTCGGAACATATTATTGTGGCATATTTAAATTTTTTATATTTATATTTATTTTATTTATTTATATATTTTTTTCTCTCACTGGCACCTTGGAGTTGCACTCAAATTTCGTTGTACCCTGTACAAGGACAATAAAAGGATATTCTATTCTATTCTATATTCTATTCTATTCTATATTCTATTCTATATATATATATATATATATATATATTTTTTTTTTTTTCTTTTTTATTTTTTTTAAGTGCTGTAGTGCATTGCACATGGCCCTAGGATAAAAATAATAGTTTAAATCAATTATGGTCACAAGTCTGGGCTGATCTGAGCCACTCCTTTAAATGACTTTTAAAAGTGTTAAAGCTGTGGTTGGTAAACTGTTCCACTTTGCAGGACAGGACGTTAGTTTTTCTCACAAGGACCTGACAGTCACCCCTCCTTATGGCCTTAGTGGTCCTCGAGGCAGTTGTTCTGTATTTATTGTAGTTATTGAGAGGGGGTGGAGTCAACCCATGTAAGCTCATATAAATAAGACTTACATTTTTTACATTTTATGAAACTTTCAAAGCTCAGTAGATTATACTGTACTTTGAAATAATATTGCAATTTACTATTATTATTATTATAATACACAGCCTGCCTTTGATCTCTAATTTGACCTCCTGAGCATGCACAAAGTCTCATCTAAATTTGCACACACCTCAGGCCTGGTGAAAAATTTACGACCCTGCCCAAAACCAAACAGGAAGTCACCCATCTTGGGTCAAATGTCAAAAATAGTGTTTTACCCTGGAAACACAATTGCGCGAACTAGTCTGAGGCGCTTCATCCGATTCACATCAAACTTGGCCAGAACACTTAGGACCCACTGAAAATTAAAAATCATTGAAGGAATTTGCGTATCTTTAATGGTTTGGTTGTGGCGCTGCCGCAAAGTTGCTTTGCTAATTTTTGTTAGCACGCCACAATTAAAAAATCCCTATAACTCTGACATACAAATGACATTTGCCCAAGCCTAATCATGACTGCCTTGAAACATTTCCCATCATGCCTTGCGTTTTCGACTGGTGCCATTTACGGTCATGTTCACTGTTAGCAACTATAACACACCATAATAGGAAAATGCATATAACTCTCAAATGCAAAGTTCAAACTGCTTCATATTTGATACACATGATAACTGTCCAGCCCTAAACAAGACTCAATGTGAAAAAATACCCATCATGCCTTGCGTTCTCAGATGGCAAAGCTTTTAGTGGCGTCCGATGCTAACAGCTCTAGGGAAAGACGATATGTTGTGTTGACCTCAAAATACTGTTGGATGAAACAGATCCAGGATTACCCTTATTTATTTTATTCACCTTATTTTAACTTTCAACCCTAAACTGAACACTTCTGTGACGTAGCTGGATCAATCACGTAATAAATTAAAAGAAAATTCACTTTAGACTTTAGTGCAACATTAAATAATATTAAATGAAAATGTTGAATATAAAAAGTGAATTGTACCTCATCTTAAAATACCCAACAGGCATGTTAACAGATAAGAAAGGAACTGCACTCGATGGGAAAGATCCAGATACGGGTTCTTCTGGGTAAGCAGCCATTACGCACGAGTCACATCACCACACATCTTTGTGCGTCCATTATTCAGAAATATTGAATGCACAAGGTGTTGACTTGTTGTGGATGGAGGAACCTGGTCTGAGTCTGTGGCTGTAAACCGTCCCAAGTAAAACAAGCAGATGTTAAGATGACCCCAAAAATCCATCTTTTACCAGATGTTGTTGGATTTTTGATGGATTTTGGTGAATTATGAGGAGCATACACAGCACCTGTCAGATTTTATAAGACACTTCTGCCTTTCCTGGATTCATCTTTGTTTTACTAATCTAGATCACAACAGAATGAGTTAAACATGCTGATTTCAGTCTGAATACCTGGCGCGCTCTAGTGACGGAGGTGGATATTACAGCGTCAAACCAATCACACGGAGGAACTGTAGAATGTCACAAATAAGGAATAATTCTTTGAAAATATGAAAAATTAAAATACATAATTCAGACCAAAAACAACACTGTTGCTGCAGAAAGTAATTAATGCAGGAATTGATGAGTGTTAATAATATTTAAATTATTGAGATTATAAACAAAGAATCAGTTTCGCTTTCTCTTCTCTTTTTAACTTGTCTGTGTCTCTGATATTCATACAGATCAGCCTTTATGATAACGTGGAATATATGTATATGTTATATTACCTGCAGGACTGAGGCTCTTTGCATCACCAGAGAATACATGAATGAATTAATTAATTAATGAATTAATGTATTGGTGTGAAAGCGCCCGATGCACTCAGGTTTTATCAGCTGACTTATTTTATTGATTTTACTTTATCAGTCATCAGATATAAATCTCTGTGTTTCCTAAATGATGTCATTGGTAAATGAAAGGACTGCATTGGACTCAATATTCTGTCTCGTTAGCTTCACATCAGATCCAAACAGTGACATGTTCACACGTCACCTTTTATTGGACAACTTGCTTTCTAAGAGAACTGATTGGTCACGAGGCGGGACTTTAGCACTCACTAAGATCCTAGCCAGAGAAAAACCTGCTCGCGAGCAGGCTAGTCGTTCAGCATAAGTTTCCATGGTGATTTAGCTCCTAAAGATGTCGTAGGACAACACACACTGATTAAATCCCGGAGGTTAGCGCGATAAGAGTTCATCTAGATTTGGAACATACCCCCTAGATGAATGAAAGTGTATTTTTATTATTATTATTATTATTATTATTATTGTTACTGTTGTTATTAATAATATTATTATTGTTATACTATGATTATTATTATTATTATTGTTAATAATATGATTATTGTTATACTATTATTATTATTATTATTATTATTGTTACTGTTGTTATTAATAATATTATTATTGTTATACTATTATTATTATTATTATTATTATTATTATTATTATTGTGTGTGTTCCATGCAGATATCCAGGTGTTACTGATGACAGACATCCTGGTGTTCCTGCAGGAGAAAGACCAGAAGTACATCTTCCCATCTCTGGTGAGAACAGTGGGACACGCACGCACGCACGCGCACACACACACACAGACACACACACACACACCACACCACACACACACACACACACACACCACACACACACACACACACACACACACACACACACACACACACACACACACCTACCTCACAGCAGTTGATGGCTTGAGTTTGACTGTCAGTTCTCCTCCTGCTGTGTTGTCTACTCTACAGGACAAAGCTCCAGTGCTGCCTCTACAGAACCTCATTGTGAGGGACATAGCCAATCAGGAACGAGGGATGTTCCTCATCAGTGACTCCACCCCTCCTGAGATGTATGAGTTCCATGCTTCCACCAAAGAAGAGAAGAATGCCTGGATGCGTCACATTCAGCACGCAGTGAGCAGGTGAGCAGACAGGAGGCGGAGCCAGATACAGAGCGAGGCGGATGGAGTGGGTGGAGCCAGGTACAGAGGGGGTGGAGCCAGGTACAGAGAGAGGCCAGTGGTGTAGTGGGTGGAGCCAGGTACAGAGAGAGGCCAGTGGTGTAGTGGGTGGAGCCAGGTACAGAGAGAGGGTGATGGTGCTGGTGAAAAATGAAAAATCGTAGAAGCTGTGGTGTTTTTCTTCTTCTGTCCTGTAGAGGTAGATAATTATATCCTGGATTTATCTCCGTTAGTTTTACCAAACCAAACATTGTCAGTCAGACAGAAGCTGTCCTATTAATCTAGATTACAACTGGCTAAGTTTAGAAAGTTGATTTCAGTCTGGCTATGTGTGCGCTCTAGTGACAGAGGAGGAGATTACAGCGTCAGACCAATCACAATCACTAAGAAACTGGAGAGCAATTTATGTCGCAATTGAGGAATAATTCTTTTAAAAAATAAAGAATTAAAATCCATAAATCAGACCAAAAACAACACTGTTACTGCAGTAAAAGCAGAAAATAATTAATGCAGTTTCACTTTCTCTTTTATCTTGTCTGGCGCTGATGCTGCGTTCATACAGATCAGCCCACATCATAAGGTGGAATATATTTATATTTTAGATGATCTACAGGACTGAGGCTCTCAGCGTCACCACAGAATACATTAATTAATTAATTAATTAATTAATTAATTTTTGGGTCTGAAAGCATTTTCTAAGAGATCTGATTGGTCAGGAGGCGGGGCTTTAGTACTCTCTCAGATCTTAGCCAGAACAAAACCTGGTCCCGACCATGTTTGTCGTTCAGCTTAAGTTACCATGGTGACTTAGTTCCATAAGACGTTAGCCAGCTTCGTAGTATAGCACACACTGATTAAATCCTGGAAGTTAGCGTGATAAGAGGGAATCTAGATTTGTAGTACAAACCCAAGGAGATGTAATGTGTTGTGTTTTCTTGCTGTGTTTAGGTGTCCATCCAGAGAAGAGTTCCCCCTCATAGAACCAGAGCACAAAGCTCATCTCAGGAGACTGAAAGGTTAGAGGTTGGGATGGATCAGAGAAGAGTCTCAGTGTTTGATGATGTTCCTCCACTCCTACAGCTGACCTCCAGCAGAAGGACAGAGAGATGTTGGAGATCCTCCAGGAGAGGGTGATGTTGTTCAGTGAGCTAGCTGAGGTGATGAGTGACCACAGAGGTCTACAGCCCCCCATCACTCGCTACCTGTTCAGAGCTGACACGCCTCAAGCTCCTCGCGCTGAGAAACTGCTGCTGGACGCCACGGCTGAGGGTACGGGTCCTGTAGTGGTTCTGTTACTGTCTACAGCAGTGCTTCTCAAATGGGGGTACGCGATGGCACTACAGGGGGTACGAGAGAGAGCAGTAAGAATATGGGGTTTTATTTTTAGTTAATAATCATAGTAAATATTACCAGCAACTCACAAAACGACAACAAAAACACACAAAATATCAGAAAAATATGATGAATAATAAACAGAAGAGACAAAAAACAACAAAATACACAAAAAGACACTAAGAGAGAAAAATACTATTACCAGCATCACACAAAATAAGCATACACAAATATAACATACACAAATATAAACATACACAAAAATAAACATACACAAAAATAACATACACAAAAATAAACATACACAAAAATAAACATACACAAATATAAACATACACAAAAATAAACATACACAAAAATAAACATACACAAATATAAACATACACAAATATAAACATACACAAAAATAAACATACACAAAAATAAACATACACAATGACATAAGAAACATCAAAATGACACCAAAAACACACACTGAGAGAATAATTTAAATAATATAAACAACCCACACAAACAATAACAAAAAACACGCAAAATGAGAGAAAAACACACTGAATAATAAAAAGAAGAGACAAACAACAGCAAAATACACAAAAAGAGAGAAAAATACTATTACCAGCATCACACAAAAATAAACATACACAAAATAACAAGACTAAAAAAACACACATTTGAGAGACATAAATACTTACCATTACCAGCGTCACAGAAAAGCGACAAAAAAAAACACACAAAATGATGATAGTATTGATCTTGATTAGAAAATAAACTGAAAACACAAAGATCAGTGTTGGTCCCACATCAGGAGGGAGATGACAGGAACAAATATAGAAATAAATCTATTTATTAGGCACTAAATACTGTTTAATTCATTCAACATTCTTTAAAATGTGTGTTATCACCCATTTATTCCATCATTATGATCTGTAGATGTTTTTTCCTCTGAGCAAACTGTTGTAGACGGACATAAAAGGGACTTGGATTCAGAAATAAGAGAAAGGGGGAAGTTAAGACAAAGACTGTTTTAAATAATGCAACAATGTGATCAATTACTTTGTGATGATTACATAAAACATGAAATAATAAATTGATCCCAGTGCCATTGAACACGTGAATCACAGAGATATATTTGGAGCCACTATTCACTAAATCAAAATGACTCACATTAGAAGAAATTGTAGCTTTTAAAAGAAATCAAATAGTATTTAAAGCACAACAAAAACTTTTCAATTACAAAAGTGCAATTACAATTAATCACAATTACTGAGTCTGAAATAAATAACCTAATAAAAGTTAACCTTCCCCTTGTGTTAGCTTTCTGTTAGCATCTCTAATGCTAACGGGTCCTAAATCAGATGTAAAATACACTAAAAACAAATATCTATCATCTAATGTATTTCCTATCTATTGATTACCTTGTTAAGCTTCATAATCAATGAAAATATAGGTTTTAATATTAATGGTGTGAGCATCTGAGCCTTTATTGTGTCAGTGTACCCCTAGATTTATATATTGTTTAAATGGTAAAATGTGGTAAAGCTTAATATGAAACATATTTTAATAATTATCAACTACATATGTGTAGAACTGTACATATAGAACTGTAACATAGTTCCACAATTTAACGTTAAATTATATTTGACAATTTTCATAGAATTTTCATGTCATTCATTATTACAAAGTAAATTATATGAACTCATTTATAACTAAATTACAATTACAATAGTAACATTATTTTTTAAATTAGAATTAGAATTGTGCCATAACTGTAATTAATTACCAATTATGCAATTACAATTATAATTGACTGCAACCCTGACAGCAAAAATAATATTTAGTGTGTCAGTAAGCAGTACCAGGTTATGGAACAGTTTGTGTGTTGAAATAAAAAATATCTAAAGTTAGAGCAATTTAACATAAATACATAAAATCTATCTTATTGGAGTACAAGTGATAAAGGAATAAAATTTTATAAATAGGTGTGTATATATACAGTATGTGTACGTTTGGATGAATGTATAGTGCATATGAGTTGTATAATTATATATATATCATATGTCTCTTTTTATAGTGTAAATATGTGTATATTATGAGAAGATTAATGTCTAGGAATAAGTAAAGTATGTAGATATTACAAGTGGTAGGATTATATACGTTTATATTTCTCCAACATGTACAGGCTTCACGTGCACGATTTTCTAACCATTAATTCTCACTTTGCTTTGTTATATTTGTGTTTTTTAATTAGTGAAGATACAGGAGACATTTTCATTTCTTTATTCATATTTTAAACATTTTAAACCTTCAACTCTGAACTTCAACTGATTTTAACCTTTAACATGTTCAACTGTTCACTGTCAGCTAAAACCTTCAACCCATTTCAACCTTTTTCAACTTTTTCAACTTGTTTTCAACTTGTTTTCAACTTTTGTCAACCTTTTCAACCTTTGTCAACTTTTTAAAAACATTTTTCAACTGATTTCAACCTTTAACATGTTCAGCTGTTCACTGTCAGCTAAAACCTTCAACCCATTTCAACCTTTTTCTTCAACTTTTTTAAAAACATTTTTCAACTTCTTAAACCTTTTTTCAACTATTTCAACCTTTTTCAACTTTTTTTTAACCTTTTTTTTTTTTACCCTGTTCAACTTTTTTGCCACTTTTTTAAATCTTTGTTCACCTGTTTTCAACTTTTTTCAACCTTATCAACCCATTTCAATTTTTTTCAATTTTTTAAACATTTTTTCAACATTTTTCAACATTTTTAATGCTTTTCAACCTAATTGCTAATGTTCAGCTAATGCTAACACTAGGTTAATGCTAACGCTAGGCTAATTCTAGTGCTTGGCTGATGTCAATGCTAGGATAATGTTAGCGCTAATGCTAGGCTAATGCTAGTTTAGTGCTAATGGTAAAGTTAGCTTAATTCTAATGCTAGGCTAATGTTAACACTAGACTAATGCTATGCTATTGTTAATGCTAGTTAATGCCAATGGTAATGCCAGATAATGGTAATGCGAGCTAATGCTAATGTTAATATCACTTGTATTTTCTTCAGGAAATGCAAATATTCTAGTTATGATTATTATTATTATTATCATTTAATTGTGGTAAATACACTGCTGTTGTGTTCATGTAAATGTAACCGTACATGAGTGTTTCCTCAGTGGACAGAATAAGTGAACTTCTTCTGGGATCAACTATAGACACGCCCATCCTGTGCCACCATAACCACATGGAGCTCAGCGACAACAGTGAGTCATCAATGATTTTAACTCATTTTTAATGTATTAGTACGTTTCACACTAGCGCTCACAAATGTACAGTAGGAGGAAAAGATCAGATACTGTGTCATTGATTTTAAACAAATCAAAGGAAATCTAAAGTTTTTTAGAACTTGGACACATTTTTGATTTTTTTAACCATGAATGTTCGTGCATGTCGTCCCATGTCAGGTTAAGGTCCTACTGATGTTGTCTCCTGTAATTAAATGCTTGAATGTTCTGTGTTTGTGATTAGGTGATCAGGATCTGCAGATCAATGGAGGCGCTTATTTCCTCACTTCAAAGGTAAGCTTTAGATGAGCACGTCACATACTTTACCATCTTTAATAAAGCTTTGGACATGTTAGGATAGGCTACGTTTAACATTAAAATACTTGAAGTTTGAGGTGTTGCAGTGTTTACAGTCGATGTGTTTCATGGTTGATTTGGAGTCTTTGTGTTATTAAGAAGAAAAGTCATTATCTAATTATTTGGATGTGGAGACAAGCCTCCAACTGTTGTGGTGGTTTTGGATGAATGAGTCAGAGTCTAGCTTTAGGGTTGCTGGTCAGATGCTGACTCAGGGTTGAATAAATCAAAGGGTTTTGGTGAACAGACTGCTGTTCAGTGTATGTAGCTGATAGCGGTAGTCAAAACATAGCAGAGCCTCCTCAGGCACAGACCTTGGTGAATGCTATCAGTCCATCAGTGTGCTGTGGTATCTGGCCTGTTTAGGGCAGTCTGAGGAGTACTGACCAGGAGATCGTTCTGTAGTTACATATCAGCTACTTAATGATCATTATTGATCAGTTACTTATTGATCAGTCACTATAGAGGTTTATTTATCTTCTATTGTTGATGTACATTACAAACACACACTCAAACACACACATGCACGCACGCACGCACGCACACGCACACACACACACACACACACACACACACACACACACACACACACACACACACACAGATGAATAAAGACACTTTGACTTTGATCTTATTGTATGTATTTGTATTGATTGGTAACTAACTAGACGACTAATCTTTATTTACCTTCCAAAGGACTGCATCAGGAGTCAGGACGCACGTTTGCCTTCAGTGAGTACGCTCCATACCACGTGCACTGTGTGTGTGTATGTGTGTGTGTGTGTGTGTGTATGTGTGTATGTGTGTGTATGTGTGTGTTTCTCACAAACATTTCAACATGCTCATCTTGTTTTTCAGGAGGTCTGTCAGAGGCTGGTCAACCTGGGTGTTTATCTCCATGCACTCCAGGTGAGTTTGAACAGGACTCTGTGCTGTTTGTTCATCTTTATGTAAGTTGAGGACCCCCTCGAAAACGAGATGTTCCATCTCAAGGGGCATATCCTCCAATAAATAAATTTGAAATTTATGAACAGAGGGATTATGGATCATGGACAGAGGGATTAGGGTTTCTTTTTTCAAACAGGGTGCGGTTATCAAACAAGACTCCATCCTGGAGCTGCTGCTCCAGCCCCCGGAGACGGTGGCAGCATCTCCAACAGGAGGGTGGCGGTCCCAGTGGAGGGACGGAGGTCCTCGTAACCCCAGCGCTGAGTCCACCATGGGAGAACTGGCTCTGCTGCAGAGGCAGCACAGTCTGCTGCAGGAGGAGCTGCTGAGGCTCAGAGACGCTGACACGCGCTTCAAGGACAGCGAGAAGGCCCGAGTCCGACTGGAGAAGGAGGTCCGACACCTGAAGGTCTGCACTGCTGCCCCCCCAGGGCCCCCACTGCTCAGAGACCAGGTGCAGTACAAACCACCACATTCATACCAGACAATATTCCCTCCTATCTCCTTTCCTATCCACTTTTCCTTAACCCCATGGATGACATCACATGGTTAAGGAAAGGTGTTAGGAGACTTCCTAAAGGAGTTAGGGAAAGACCATCACTTTGTTTAGACAATCAGACGCACTTCCACTAGGTCAGTGTTTCTCAAATGGGGGTACGTGTACCAGGGGTACATGATGGCACTAGAGGGGGTAGTTGAGAGAGACAGATGGGGAAAAATTTACAAATAAAAGCACAAAAAATATGAGGTTTTATAATGTTTAATTTTAGTAAAAATTATAATAATTCTAGATATTACCAGCAACTCACAAAATGACAACAAAGAAACACTAAATGATATCATTTAAATAATACCAACAACACACAAAATAAGAGAAAAACATATTTAAATTTAAAAGAACAAACAACAACAAAATACACTAATTGACACAAAAAACAGACAAAATGATGATTAAAAATATTTTATTTAAAACATGAAGTGAAAATATGAGGGTCTTGATCTGACATCAGGAGGGAGATGATGACCATAAATGATCAAAACTAAAATAAAACTAATCAGGAGGCATTAAATACTGTTTATTTCCACTTATTTACAAAATATGATTCTATAAAATCTGTTATTCATCCATTATTATGATATATAATTAATACATTCATCAAAAATAAGTAGGACTTTATGAAATTGTTATATTTATGCCGGATATAGGCCTACAAAACGTAGAGATACACATGTAGAACCATACTAAGCATTCCTCGGTGAATGAAATATGTTAAATAAAATATAATGTGGATAAAAATGTCTCTGATCCATAGTGTCTGTTTTATGTCAGTTATAATCTGATAATATGGCTGCATATTATAAAATATGGGTTTTAGATTATTTAAAGTAGTTTAAGGCGTATTATTGGATTGGTCATTTTCATGATCTGTGTCCCTTTTCAGTCATCGTGAGTTTCCGTGAACACTCTGATGAGCGGGTCCCTTTAAACGTTGTCGCCGCCCTGGGCCATCATGTGGTCTCCTTTGGTAAAGGATGTATCAGTGTTTCCTAGGCTTAGGGAGATTAGAAAGGAAGCATTGAGTCTCCTTTCCTTAGCTTTTAGAGAATTGGAACACTCCTTATTATGGTCGCCACTTAAACACTTCCTGGGTTAAGGAAAAGTGGATAGGAAAGGAGATAGGAGGGACTATTAGGACACAGCCTATGTGTGACCAACACTGCAGGTCACATGGTGTGTGTAGCGAGCACATGTGTTGATCTGTGGTCCATTAGGCCCCGCCCCGCCGACCTGGCAGAGATTATTGTACCAGGGGAGACGCACACGCCCCTAAAGCTGTGCACCAATCAGAAGACTTCCAGGATGGCAGTGATGTAGAAGTCCAGGTGACGTCAGATGATGATGATGAAGATGATGATGGTGGTTCTGCATCAGAAAGCTCTAAAGGTGAGTCACATGACCTTTATTTATCCACCGTTGGTCCGTTCAACATCTGATCGTACGACGACCGTTCCACCAAATTCATCCAGACGTCAGTATTTATCAGTTGTGACGTGATTGTACGCTACGATCAGATCTCACGTCTGGTTTGAGCTCGTGTACGATAATCTGAGTGGATTAGTGGAGCATTCATCACAATCAGACACACATTCAGAACAGATCTAAACAGATTATTAAAACTAAATAAAACACCTGTATCCGCAAAGCAAATACATATTTGTTGACAAGTTTGTTCTTTTTACTGATTGAATTAAAAGTAATAATGCAGGAAAACAGAAGTTTGACCTTTGACCTTAAATTTGACCTTGAGCAAAGGTCAAAGGTTTCTTCACCTCAGCTGTGAGGATCATGATTTTCATCTCGGAAACGTTTCTTTCTTTGCCAGTGTTTGTTTGACCTGAGTGGGCGGAGCCTCCGAACCTGGAATATTTGAGGGCGTAACATATTAATGACGATGAAATTCAGCCGCCACATTTATCAACACCTGATCATTTGTACGCTGAGATTGGTCGGATACCAATGTTTGATAAATCACACAGTGTGACCTCAGGTTGGTCCCAACAACACAGTTTATAAAAAAGTCTCAACCTTTACAGTGATTATCTTTTTTAAAATGTCTTTTAGAAACTATTGAATATTTAATGAGTATATTTACATGAACAAACATCAGCTTCATTGTGCCGCTTCCACCTCAGGGAAATTCTATTTATCAGACCGATAGAGGATGAAGACTGAAACTTAGCATTGGCATTAGCATCTCTCAAATGTAAAATCAATAAAGGGAAACAAATCCACAGGAATAGTGAAGCTCCGCCCACTGACCAAACACAATGTGGTTCACTTTAAGAAGCAACGACGCGAGGCTTTAGCAGCGTATTTTTTAACTTCGATATAACTTTACCTGCAACAAACATTTAGAAAGAGGAAGAACAGACTTCCGGGTTTGCATCTATGGAGTAGTCACGTTTGTGTATGCTCCCGAACTTTTATAACTTCTACATGGTTAGTCACCAACTTTGACTTTGTTTTCGTTCAGTTTTGCCCCTGTTGGAGTGATTTGTGCCTACTATTTTGGAAATTTTGAGAAAGGGGAAGAGGGAAGATCAGGAACAACGAGAGGACTTGGCTAGCATTATTAGCACAATTACCGCATTGCTAACAACGAAGCTAGCGGAGCATAAAGCTGAACGTCTGACGGAGATTAAAGACACCTACACGAGGTATGAGGCCAAGCTGGATAGTGTTCAAACAACCGTCGATGACCACAAACAGCGTATTTCCAGCCTGGAGCTGTTCGCTAACGCCACCAGTGCAGATCTTACGGGTGCCCAGGCTACGCTAAATGCGCTGGTAGCCGAGAATGCTAAACTAAAAGCCACAGTGATGGACCTCGAAGGCCGAAGCCGGAGGAACAACGTTCGGATACTGGGTCTCCCAGAAAACATCGAGAGGTCTACCAAGCCGACAGATTTCTTCTCACAGCTGCTTTTTGATATGCTTGGCATCGACATTTTGTCATCACCACCAGAGCTGGACAGGGCTCATCGCACGCTCACTGCTAAACCAGGCCCCTCTGACAGGCCCCGGCCTGTTCTCGTTTGTTTCCATAACTTCCAAGCTCGGGAACGTGTGGTGCAAGGAGCTCGCAGGCTGAGGGGCAAGCTGAAGTACAAAGACGTCCCTATCCATTATGTGGAGGACTACCCCCCCCGCGGTTCTGGAGCAGCGCGCCCCGTACCGAGGCGTCATGAAGCGGCTGTACGAGTTAGGCCTCAAGCCTGCCCTGCGGTACCCAGCTAGGCTATCTATCGTACTCCAAGATGGGACGAGGAAATTTCTCCCCTCCGTGAAGGAAGCCACGCAAGAGAACGACAGGATGCGGGACCACCGGTAGACAATTGACTTGTACCTTGTTTTTCCTGGTCACCGTGGTCACCGAGCATATTAGCCCTTTTCTTTAGCTTATGACTGTTAGCCTCAATGCTACCTGGCTGCTATATTTTTAGCAATGTGACTCACTCGAGGAAAGTTTGACTTTTTACAGCATAGTTGTCATTCCTCAGCTGGCTTCTATCTACCTTCTCGTTTAATATGCTGTAGCTATGTTTAAAGTATTTGCATTTTTTTTTTTTTTTTTTTTTTTACTTCTGGGGCTACAAACAGCGACGTTCCTTTTAAGTTATTGAAAGACATCTCTTTCTTCAGTCCTCACTATTCTATTTACAATTGTTGATGGATCTTTAATTGGGGCAAAGGTTTTTTTTTTTTTTTTTTTTGTGAAGTTACCATAATTCTAATGCCTTACAATCGGGGAGTTGTGACTTTTCTTTCATTCAAACTGGAAGTTCTACTGTTGGTGTTGTTTACACCTTTGTGCAATGGACACATTATTTCTTTGACGCATGGGAGTGTTTTAGGCCAAGGGAGTTTGAGTTCTTGTTCTTTGTTGTGTGGTATGTGTGTATGCTTGGGTTTCCCCTGGGTTTTTTTTTTTTTTTTTTTGTTTTTTTTCTCTCAGTCCCTCTCTATTTGGATGTTGCTTTACACATTTTATTACTTGTCACCTTTGCTCTCATCTTCAGGTGCCAGTTTTATTCCTCATGTGCTCAGAATCCCAGCTGTGCCCACCTGTGTCATATCAACAAAATTCTATCGCTGAGGTATGACCTCTACCCACACTGCTCTTAGGTTTGTATCGTGGAATGTGAGGGGGCTGGGGACTGCTACAAAGTTGGGGCGAGTAATGGCGCACTTGAATCAGCTTAGAGTTGACATATGTTTTATTCAAGAGACTCACATGCTTGATAAAGAAGTCACGCGGTTTAGGAGGAACTGGGTTGGGGCGGTGTACCACTCCACGTTTAATAGTAAAGCAAGGGGTGTTGCTATACTTATTAGAAAAGGTATTCCATTTGTGATGAATAACTCTGTTACCGATTCCAATGGCAGATATGTTCTGATTTCTGGAATGCTTCAGGGTACACCTCTTTTATCAGTATGTGTGTACGGCCCTAATTGGGACAACAGCTCCTTCATTACAAACATTTTTGCTGCTTTCCCAAATATTCAATTCAATTTTGGTTCGCCTAGGGTGTGTGGGTTCAATTCTGTGCTCTTGGCAGAGGAATGTTATAGACAATTCATACAGTCCCAAATTTCTCTATTTATGGATGTTAATGATTCACCTGATATAAGTAGGGGCATTCTCTGGGAAGCATCTAAAGCTTATATCAGAGGTCAGCTCATCTCATTTGTTTCTAGTAGGAAAAAAGAGGAGACTTCTACCATTTCTGGTCTTCTAAGGGATCTTGAGGAGGTTGACGAATTATATGCTATTAATCCTGATCCTTCTCTCTACAAAAGACGTGTTACTCTACAGATGGATTTTGACCTGGCCTCTACCACAAAGGTCAGAACTCTGCTCCTGAAATCCAGACAACGCTTTTATGAATCTGGTGATAAGGCAGGGAAGCTTCTTTCGCATCAGGCCAGGGCTGAGGCTTCTGCTAGACTCATCCCAATGATTAAGTCTACCTCTGGGGTAACCATAACAGATCCAAATGAGATAAACAAAACCTTCGCAGAGTTTTATGCTGCTCTTTATACTTCAGATGCTCCTCTTCCGCCCGATGCCGTATTGGACGGGATTGACTTTCCTCATGTTGAAAGTGTTAAAGCAGAGATTTTAGGTGCCCCAGTCACCTTGGCGGAGGTTCGGGGGGCAATTGGTGCACTCCAGAGTGGCAAGTCCCCTGGACCCGATGGCTTCACGGTTGAATATTATAAGGCTTTTTCATCCTCACTTTGTCCCATTCTGAGAGACATGTATAATGAGGCCTTTGCCCTTGGCCGTCTCCCAGGCACCTTGTCGGAGGCCACTATCTCATTGCTTCTCAAGAAGGACAAGGACCCCTGCTTTCGGCAGTTACAGGCCAATATCTCTTCTAAATGTCGACTTTAAAATTCTTTCAAAGATTCTTGCCTCTCGTCTGCAGTGCGTTTTACCACCTATTATTGGACCAGACCAGACTGGCTTTATGCCTGGTCGGCACTCGTCATCCAATACCAGACGCCTTCTTAACATCATTAGCTCTAAAAGTTCCTTGGTACCGGAGGTGGTGGTCTCACGTGACGCAGAGAAGGCCTTCGATAGGGTCGAATGGGGCTTTTTGTTTGGGGGTGCTGTCCAGATTTGGGCTGGGTGAAGCGTTCCTTGACTGGGTCAAACTTCTTTATTCTTCCCCGAGGGCGTCTGTTTAGGACGGGTGATACACTATCTCGTTATTTCTCTTTACATCGTGGCACTAGGCAAGGTTGCCACTTTCCCCTTTGTTATTTGTTTTGGTGAATAGAACCCCTAGCCCTTTGGCTCGTTCAGAGGCTAACTTTAAAGGCATCACACGTGCGGAGTACAGTGCATAAGGTGTCGTTGTACGCAGACGATCTTCTTCTTTACGTCTCAGACCCTGCCTCTCTTTTCCCACAATTTTTAACATTCTAAATGACTATGTAGTGTGTCTGGTTACAAACTTAACTATCAAAAGAGTGAGTTGTTCCCCATCAACGATCCTGCCAAGAAGGTCTCTACTTCCATATCGCCATTTCAATTTTCAATTGCTGGCTTTCGATATTTGGGTATCCACATTTCTCATTTTCTTTCAGACCTATATTGCAATAATTTCGGTCCTCTGATCGACAAAACTGAGGGGGACTTTGACCGCTGGTCGGCATTGCCCCTCTCACTCATTGGTCGGATAAGTCTGGTTAAGATGGTGATTCTTCCGAGGTTTTTATATCTGTTTCAGCACCTTCCCGTGGTTTCTCAGCAAGTCTTTTTTTGACAAGTTGGACAAGCTGATTTCAACGTTCCTATGGGCCGGCAAACCACCCAGAATTCGTTAAATTGGTTTTGCAGTCCCCTAGGGACAAAGGTGGGTTTGCCTTGCCAGTTTTCAGGTTTTATTATTGGTCAGCTAACATACAGAAGCTTCTGTTTTGGATGCACGAGGAGCCGGATTTGCTGCCGTGTTGGGTACAGTTGGAAAGGAAACTGTCTCCATTCTCACTGCGTTCGCTTTTATGCTCACAACTCCCACTTCCACTCTCGTGCCTAGTAGGTTGCCCTGTAGTGTGACCTCGTTAAAGATTTGGAATCAGTACTGAAAACAACTTGGGCTCTCAGGCCCTTCGACTTTGACCTCTGTCTACAAGAACTGTGCCTTCGAACCATCCAGAACTGATCCAGTGTTCCGGGTCTAGTTTAACAATGGGATAAAGTCAGTCAAAGATTTGTATACAGACGATGTGTTTTCTTCATTTGAACAGCTTTCCACTAAATTTAGCCTCCCAAGGCATCATCTTTTCCGTTTTTTTCAGGTTAGGAACTTTGTTAAAAAACTTTTTCCTCACTTCCCAAATCGTCCTCCCGAAACCTCATTAGACACTGTTTTGTGTGTAGACCCTGTGGTTAAGGGATGCATCTCTGTTCCGTACAAGTCTATTTGGTTAGCATCCTCCTCATCCCTTACGGCCATTAAGAATGTTTGGGAGGAAAGCCTTAATGTAAGACTGACTGAAGAACAATGGAACTCCGCTCTGTCTCTTATTCACGGATCTTCCATTTGTGCCCGTCACAGACTTATACAATGTAAGGTTTTTTTCAGGGTCCACTACACTAATGCTAGACTGTCCAAAATGTATTCATCTGTAAGCGATTCCTGTGGCAGGTGTAATCTGTCCCCAGCAAATCACGTGCACATGTTCTGGTCATGTCCCAAACTGGGACCGTTCTGGGCATATATCTTTGAAACACTGAGTAGAGCCTATGGCTGCGTTATCGCTCCAAATTCTCTGTCTGCAATTTTTGGTATTTCTCCGAATGCGCAGCTACCTAGAACATCTAAACGAGCCCTGGCATTTACAACTCTCCTGGCCCGTAAAATAATTTTGCTTCTTTGGAGGCTCCCCCGTCCCCCCTCACATATCCGGTGGGTTAAAGAGGTACTGTATAACCTGAAGCTTGAGAAGCTGAGGTGTTCAGTCAATGGCTATGTGAAAACATTTCATGACACATGGGATTCTTTTGTGCAATATATCGACTCTCTAGATATTCCTTTTGGTCCGGAGGATGAGTAATAAGTTTGTCTATCTAATTTTTCTCTTTAATTGCTCTGCTGTACTTATTTTATTTATTTTTATTTTATTTTGTTCTTCCTCTTTCTTTTTTTTTGTGTGCTGTGTGTGTTTTTCTCTCATCTTTGTTTTTCTCAATCTATTGTGTGTAATTGTGTGGTGTGTGTGTGTGTTGGTGTGTGGTGTGTGTTTGCTGTTATCTGGCCCTGGGTGGGGAGGAGGGTGGGGTGGTAAACATACAACTGTTTATTTGAAAATGTGACTCGCAGTATTTAACCACCGCTGTATGTTGGGTTCTGTGTGATAAAAATTCAATAAATAAAGTTGTGAAAAAAAAAAAAGAAAGAGGAAGAACAGCTTAATTAAATAAAAGTGATTTTTTTTCTGCTCAACTCTTCATTCTTTTCTTGGTCTTTTTCAGATCTTCAAGATATTCCAGAAGAAATGTGAGACACTTTGTTCTCCTGCTTTCTATCATAGTCACATGTTGTCCTTTGATCTCAGGCTGTTTATTTACTGCTTTACTGTAAATAAACTGTTAGATTGATGATGATGATGATGATGATGATGATGATGATGTTGATGATGATGATGATGATGATGATGATGATGATGATGAAAGGGCTGAAGGTAGACGCAGTGTTTGTGCTTCCTGTTCAGAGGAAAATGCCATTTTTCTTAAACCTGCACTAAACTCTTTATTAGCACAGAAGTGATCAGAATAATACATTTAATGATAAACATGACACCGATTGGTTGGTAGAAACCATGTGACCGTTATTTTAGATGAAATACATTGAGCTATTGAAAGAAGAACTACTGTACTCTGCTCTTCTATTATTTAACACATATGAAAGTGTTTCTATAATGACGACATTATACCAGTCGTAGGGTTACATACAGAAACATTAGTGGATGAAATAAAATAATACCATGTTTTCACTCCAAAGCTCAGACCATGGAGGGTTGATGGTGTGCATGAAGAAACACTTCAACATTTATGAATCATTTACAAATATTTAATCATGTTTTTTGTTGCTTTGCACGTTTAAAATGTATCAGTTTGAAACTTTTACTAATAAATGTATTGTCTTATTATTCTCATTCCTTCTGTTTGTGGTAGTTTGTGATTGACACTGCTCATTAAGTGTGTGTGTGTGTATGGGCGGTGGATCGCTTCTAAATTCATACACACCAGTCTATTGAACACGTAAACGAACACGTACCCTGCGCCTGCACGTCTGTACGTCTGATTTACATTTCCCATAGACTTAGAATGGGTAGACGGGCACAATGCACAAGTCACGTCCGCATGTGTGCTTGTAGAAGTGTTAACACATCTGCAGACGCTTTAATGTACATACACATTAAAGTGTACACACACCTACGCCACACCTGGATGTGCACCTAACAAACATAAATACATCAGTCACACGTAGACGCAGGTGTGGTGTGAGTGAAGCTTTAGCGATCAGGTGACCTTCACTATCGATCACCGTTAGTGACGTGCCATGACCACTAGGGTTGGGTAGGCAGGGCGTTCCAAATCGAGACCACCAATGACAATTTCATATGTTTCTGCTGGAAAGTGTTAATTCAATTCAGTTCAATTCAACTTTATTTGTATAGCTCAATTTACAACAAAGTCATCTCAATGCACTTATCAAAATATAAAATTCATTACACGAAAAAAACAACCTAACAAGATCCACATGAACAAGTATTTAACATCTAACAAAATCAGCATCATAAACACCATTAAAGAAACATAAACAATTATTTAATATAGCCTCCATACTCTCCAACAAGATATATCTCATGACACAGCAGCACATCTGTTGTTTGTGTTGGAAACACAGAAACATGGAGAAAATAACAACAACAACAACTCAGAACAGCCTCAGTGAGGAGCATCCACAAAGTCAATCCTTCCTTTTGTTCCATTCACTGTAGAAAGTACCAAGAATGTTCTGACCTTACCTTACCTTTGCTGAAGCTCTGGTAGCTCAGGTGTTGGTCTCCATCTTTTAAAAGCTGTCGTTTTTCCTCAAAACAAAGTTTCTTTATCATCTCTAGCGCTGTCATCCTGACTGTAGTGTTATCCCGCCCACTAGCTAGAGAACGTAGCAGCAGCGGTCACATGGGATCAATTCACTAATGTACTGTGAACTTACATATAGCATTTAGCATAGCACGGTTATGTCCAAAGGCAGCGTAGAGAGCTGCCTTTGGACGTAAATGGTTATAATCTTGGAGAACTGACTGATATTGCACAAACACATAAAAACACGTTATGGGAACAGAGCCAGAGCAGCAACGTGTTGAATAATTAACATTGAATAATGAATGCATTTAGGGGGGAAGAGAGCAGGGAGGAGCGATTCAAGGAAGAGAAATGGAAGGGTGGGGAGGAGTTGATTACTGTAAAGTGAGACGTGAAGTTGTAGACGTGAGGCGTGAAATCTAATGGTGGTGGTTGTGGTCAGAGGGAAGGAGTGAGTGGTAATACCTGAAACAGGTATTTAGGATCAACGTGTCTAAAGTTAGGCCGACTACAAGTTTTATCCCACAGTCCAAGGCTAGTGCATCGTAGACCGACGTATGTGCAAGAAACTGCCACTGTAAACCCAAGCGCTGCCCTGGACTCGAGGACGCCGCCAGAATAGCAGAAAGAACGGGGGCCAGGGAGCCCAGGCAACCCCCCCCCCGGCCGAGCAGCCCCCCAGACGCCCCCAAGACACCAAGCCAAGAGGCAGCCACCGCCCCCCACATACACACCAGAGAAAGCACCGAGAAGCTGAGGAGCTGGCCCACTCCGCCACCGCCCCCAACCCCCAACCCCAAGACCCCCCACTGATAAATCTGAGGTGAGCCAGCCATTATTTAATGTAATAATAATTCAAAGATGCCTTATTAAACTGAACGCCGTCACTAGCATCTCAAGAACTGCCACTTGAAATGGCCTGAATGACAGTTCTCACGAGATTAGATGAGATGAGATGAGATGAGATGAGATGAGATGAGATGAGATGAGATGAGATGAGATGAGATGAGATGAGATGAGATGAGATGAGATGAGATTAGATTAGATTAGAACTCAGAACAGAGATGATGAATGAAGACGTTCTGGTGATAAAAACAAAGAACTGGTGTAAATACATTGTAAAATATAACATAGAGTTTATCTTCATAAAGACCATCAGGATGTGACACAGTTACACGTTCTGTTAGATTAATAACTGATATTTTAACGTCTACCACAGCAGAAGGAACCACGTAAGTCACCATGAAAAATCATCCAATCACAAGCTCCACAAATATACACTGTTTATAAAGTGTTAAATAATGTAAAGTCTGTAATAAATGTGTCTAATAAGTCATTAGTGAATACCAGAGAACCACATGAGTGAGTATGAGAAATTATAATAAAATATAATAAAATAAAATGTTAATGTCTAACTTAAAGACAAACAATGTGAAATTAACAGTAAATATGTAACGTGTTGACTTGTATATAAACTGTAAATATATTAAATAAACACATGTGATTCATATACACATTTATGTTTTTATTTAGGTTGTTTTATAATTTAGGAATTAGGGCTGGGCGATATATCGAGATTCAAGATGTATTGAGTTTTCTATTTTGGTGATATAGAAAACTATAATATTTCATATATACATATATCTATAGCTTATTATGTATCAAAATACTAGTTTTATGAGTCGCTGCTTTTACTTCTCAGAACAACATGTAAAGCTCAGTTAGATGATTAATAAGTGTCACATATTGATCAGCTGTTTATTAATAAATGTCTCTGTAACATTTTACATCAGCAAATTTAACCCAGAATAGTTTTTCTGGTCAGACTTTATTTAATAAAATTATCTAGATTTATATCATATTTCACCATTTAGAGAAAATATATTGAGATATGAGTTTTGGTTCATATCACCAGCCCTAGATAGATAGATAGATAGATAGATACTTTATTCATCTCCAAGAGAAATTCACAGTTCCAGCAGCTTACAGGTATGGGAACACAGGGGCATGCAGGGAAAGTACAATGTAGAAATTTAAAAATTTAAAAATTAAGAAAAAAATTTAAAACAGTGCAAAGAAAGTACTAAGGTAAAATATAATGGTATAATATCGAAATACAGTATAGTGTGTGCCAGTCCAGTTGAAGTGCAGTTGTGCAGATGACAGTGTGCAAGATACAGTAGATGTGTGTGTGTGATAAAGTGCGTGTGTGACAGAGTGTGCATGGTGTGATTAGCATTAAGTCCAGTGTTCTATGGTTGATTTTATCGCCCCCCCCCAGAGTTGTTAAAGAGCCGCATGGCGTGGGGGAGGAACGATTTCCTCAGTCTGTCAGTGGAGCAGGACAATGACAGCAGTCTGTCACTGAAGCTGCTCCTCTGCCTGGAGATGGCGCTGTGCAGTGGATGGTGTGGATTGTCTATGATGGACAGTAGCCTGTTCAGAGTCCGTTTCTCTGCCACAGATGTAAGGCTGTCCAGCTCTGTGCCAACAACAGAACTTGCCTTCCTCACCAGTTTGTCCAGTAGGAATGTTCACAGCATTTTAATGTTAATAAAGGTCGACCTACCAGATTATAATCACATCATTATATTTAGTAAGTGGTTGATAAGTGGATATTTTAGATTTATTGTACATCTATATTAAAATATAAGAGATACTGGAGCTTGGTTGGGGCGGATCGTACTGGGCTCCAGAAAATTTCCCTTATTTTCAAATCCAAAACTTGACAGGTATGCAGTAAGTGATCAGCTGTAAACAGTTGATGTTCCCGCAGCTGCTTAGCTGATGACTGCAGTTACACTAATGGTGCAGCAGATTAGTAAAAGAATGGTTCACTTTGGTATAAAAGCATGACATTTGGCACAGATACTTTCTAAAGGCCACTATTTTGGAAAAAGTATGATGGCCATTTTTCAAGATGGCCGCCATTGCTATTCAATGGTTATTATATAACTAAAAAATGCTTGGATCTGGTCAAACAAAGTGTCAGTGGAAAGGTCTGGTCCTCCCGAGGCTGTGGAAGTTTGGTGATTTCCTGCATCGGGGTAACCTCAGAGGAGTATTAGCAAAAGGGAGTGACTTTGATACTGCTTTCTCCCATTGACTGAGGTTACCCCTGGTGCAGGAAAACACCAAACTTATGCACCCTCCTCTGGGCGCAATTCAGTCTCTAGCTGAAAACAAACCACATATTTGGGCTCGGGGGGAATAAAACGCATCCGCTGGTGCCACATTTTTTTACAAAATAAGCTATTTTTTTACCGTGATTGAGTGTTTTGCCTCTAGCGGGCGCAGGTCTAACTCTGCCCGTGTGTGATGCACATATTCCGACTCAGACGGACTAGACGTTCCGCTTTGTCAGATCCAAGCATTTTTGGATTTTTCCCAAGTTTTTTGAGGCGATTGAGTGTTTCGCCTCTAATGGGCGGAGTCTTGACTTGAATTTTTGATTGGCCAACGCCTTTTTCTAAGATAGTGGCCCTTAGAGAGTATCTGTGCCAAATGTCATGTTTTTATACCAAAGTGAAAGATTCTCTTGAAATATGTAATTAATCTGCTGAACTATAATTACTCATTTATACGTTCTGTCCTATGATCCTTTAAGATTGTCGATATATTGATTACTTTCACTCAGGGTTGGGATCTATTGTTTTCAGTTACAATTACGTCTTCAATTATCCATGTTCAATTACAATTAAATTATGATTACGTTGACCAGCATTTTTTTTTTATTACAATTAAATTACTATTATTTTTTTCCCCCTGAAAGTCAATTACAATTAAGCTCTCCATTACTAAATGTCTTAAATCAGCTGTAAAATACACAGAAACAATTATCTGTCATCTAATTTGTTTCTCTTCATGTTAGACTTAAATCAAGGCTATACCTCTTTATTTATTTATTTATTACAAATAATCTTCATAACATAATCCATGATTAAAAAAACTAGCCTGCCCTTTACGAGGTACAGCAGACCATGATTCATGCTGAACAACTGTAATACCTACTACCTGTATATGTATTCACAAAGTATGATTCACCATGGCAACAGAGGAATGCACAGCTATAGAATGCAACAACCAACCCTGATTAACATGTTGGGATTAACATGTTGGGATTAACATGTTGGCCTTAACATGTTGGGTTTAACATGTTGGGATAAACATGTTGGGATTAACATGTTGGGATTAACATGTTGGCCTTAACATGTTGGGTTTAACATGTTGGTCTTAACATGTTGGGATTAACATGTTGGGATTAACCCCCCTTTAGGAGGTAGAGCAGATGAGGATACCAGGCCGGTGTGTGAAACAGTTGGAGCCCATTGTGAGACTTAAGTAAGTGTTAAATTCCTTTTTGGTCACATGTGTTTAGTGGGCAGGGCCTATAGCAGTGAGTCATATCTGATATGTGTAGCCATAGAGTTTTCATGCCAATTACAAAGTGAATTACAACAGCAACACATTTTTTCATGTAAATTTCAATTATAACTACGCCGTAATTGTAATCAATGATCAATTACGCAATTACAATAATAATTGACCCAAACCCTGCTTATTTTCATGATATCCACAGATATTATAAATATTTTACACTGTTCAGTTTATATTTCTCTGGAATGTTCTGGACTAAGTGATGTTTTTATTTTAATACAAAAACATATTTGTTTTATAAAGTTTATTAAAAATCCAGAAAAGCATAAATATATCTGAGTTAAATAGAAGTTAGTGTTTATGAATAATGTAATCATAATATTATTAATTAATATTACATATTGTTATCACTCAGTGATGGAAATAATAAACATTATTTAGTTATTTAAGATCATTCATTGTTTTCATTGATTCAGTCATAAACCAACATATATTTAAACTGGAAAAATGTTGCTTCTCGTGTCAAATATGAATTGAGTTTATTAATGAATTACAAAGTTTTTAGTTGATTAGTTTTTATCTCCATTCCTCAGTGATTGTCTTTAGAGCTGCAGGGAAAGTTTGTGTATTAATACTCCAGACAATGTCAGCCAAAAGATGTTTATTAATAACTGAGAGACTCCTCCCACTCCCACAGGCTCCGCCCACAGCAGAGATCCAGGGTTAAGGGTCCTGGTGTCACTTTGTGTTAAGACGTCCAAAGCTTCTCACGTCTCAGTGTTTGTTATGGAGCAGATGTTTGGAATAGTCTGAGATCACACACACACACACACACACACACACACACACACCCACACACACACACACACACACACACACACACACACACACAAGGTGTTCATCAAGATACATATTAAAAGATGCTTTAAAATGAGTATTATATTTTTAAAATTTAGAATTGTTTGGTTTTTTTTAATGTATGAAAGTATAAAGAACATTTGCATTTGGTTTTTTTGTCTGTAAGTCAATATAAAAACAGAAAAAAAGTCAACTTGATGAATGTGAGCTTATGTATAAAACACAAATGTGAAATTAATTTCATGTCCCAAAAATGTGAACCTGAAGAGTTAAAATTTAAACCCAAATAAAATATTAATATGTGCGTGGTCTGATAAAATATTCACACATGTACAGACTGATATTTACACTAATGAAATGATAGCTGCAAACAATAATTGTAATTTAAAAATCTGTTGCTGTCAAAATCATAATTAAACTATAATTGAGACAATAATTGTTATGACATTCTATAGAAATTGTAAATGATAATTTAACACTAAACCGATGAACCATGTTACAGTTCTATGTACAGTTCTACACATACTGTATCTAGTTAGCAATGATCAAAATACGTTTCATATCAAGCTTTCCCACGTTTTACCAATTAAAAATAAATAAATCTAGTGGTATAGTGACACAAAAAGGCTCAGATGTCCATACCAAAAATATTAAAACCTATATTTTCATTGATTAGGAAGCTTAACAAGGTAATCAATTCAATTCAATTCAGTTTTATTTATATAACGCTAATCACAACAAAAGTCATCTAAAAGCGCTATAGATAGGAAATCAGTTATATTTGTTTTTAGTGTATTTTACAGCTCATTTAGGACCCGTTAGCATTAGAGATGCTAACAGGAAGCTAATACAAGAGGAATGTTTACTTTTATAGGGTTATTGCGTAGGACCCTATACCTCGTTTTTGTTATTGCTATTATTGTTATTTTATTTACGGCTAAATGATTGAGGGCCTAAACACATTCAAAAACTCATGGAAATGTGTACGCATATTAGGGCTAGCGAAAAAAATTTATATTTTGGGAGAATTACACATGTGAATGGTAAAATGACTTAATACGCCCCCTTGAAAAATGTATTGGCTCCCAGCTTGGACTGATGACATCATCACTGTGGAACTTCTACAAACTTCTGACATCATCACTCTCTACAGTGATGATGTCAGAGTTGTTCAGTATTACTTTCCAGGAAAGTTCTGTTATTTCTTTCTACACAACAGGAACTTTTCACAGCATAAGGGGATCATGTGGTGCACGTAAAGTTTATGGTAGTTATTAAGAGTTTGGCAAAAAATGAGTTATGTTTAAGCCATTGTCATTCATAGTCATAGCGCCGAATTCATAGACATTATATTTGCACAGAACATTGAAGGAAAGCTTGTGATATAATCTTTGAAAATGATCGTCTGATGATTTTAAAATTTCTGCCACGCCCCCACATCCAACACACCTCAACGTCGCCACGGTCCACAATGGGTGTGGTTGAGAGGGTTCAACGCTGCTTGCAGCTTTAATTGTAATTGAACTTTAGTAATTGAGAACGTAATTGTAATTGACTTAATAGATAAAAAATAAGATAAAATTGAATTGTATTTGAACATGGGTAAATGTAACTGAACACAACCCTGGTTAGAATCTTCACCGTAAATTCTACCAAATCTTTAACCACATGGAGAGACTTTGGAAACCAAAGCACAGAGATATGTGAAGGATGTGAAGACGTCATATTGTGTTTTATCTTTAAAGGGATGAGATGAGGGCATGTGTGTGTGTGTGTGTGGGGGGGGTGTTCCTTCATTGGACATATAAATATCACCAGCCCCCTCTTTAGCAGCAGTTTGGTATCTCCTCCTGATTGCCAGGCTCTCTGACCCTCTGCCTCGTTTCCACTCATTCTCTTTATTTTCTACTCAAGAATCCATCAAACTTCAGCCAAAATGGAGGCCATCAAAAAGAAGATGCTGATGTTGAAGCTGGACAAGGAGAACGCCCTGGACCAGGCTGAGCAGGCTGAGGCAGATAAAAAGGGAGCTGAAGAGAGAAGCAAACAGGTGACTTTATTCTTTTATAAACCACAGTAATGTGTCTGATGAGAAACTTTAAAACCTTTTATAAACCACAGTATTGTGCTGCTGTGTAACAAATTCAACGTCTTTCTTCTATCCAAGTGTTAGAGCAGTGGTTCCCAAACAGAGGTACAGGAGCACATTGCAAGGGGTACTTGGAAATATTTAACAATTAATTAAAAAATAATTTGGAAATGTTCCTCACTCCTTTTTAGGCTATTTTTTTTGGACAAATTCATCACAGACTAACAGTACTATTGCTCAAAAAAATACTATATTTCCTTGTAATTTATTGAAACATGATTATTTTACCCTGTAGAGGCCATTTTTGTCACATTTCTGACAATAGGAGACGATATTTAGCTCCATTTTACAAAGGAGACCATATATAGTTACTATTGACGTAATCCCATAAAAGTACATGGTGTTTAAAAATAAATAAATGCCACTCATTGTAATAAAATTGTAGATGAAGCCTTAGGGAACCAATGTTGGAGACACAGTTAGGGGTTTAGGGGAGCCCACTGTTCCACAAATGAAAAAGGAAAGCGTACTTAAGAGGGGCTACACATGATTTGACAAGAATGTAAAGGGGTACACGGGACAAAAAAGTTTAGCTCCTGTTTTAGTCTCAGACTCTCTCTGTAGCTCCTCCTACTGCTCGTGTAGAGCCGTAACGCAATGAAGCGTTAAGAAGATGCTCGTGGATCAAAGATGTGAAAAACTCCACAGTTTACACTCCTGAGCTCTAGAACACACACACACACACACACGCACACACACACACACACACACAC